>NW_026109054.1:0-110932 GCF_024516045.1 Bombus affinis
TACGTAATAGTATATATCATTATACCTTATTACGTAATAGTATATATCGTTATACGTTATAACGCAACAATATATAACGTTATACGTTATATGGTAATACTATATAACGATATACGTTATTACGTAATAGTATATATCGTTATACGATATAACGTAACACTATATATCGTTTTACGATATATGGTAATGCTATGTAACGTTATACGTTATAACGTAACACTATATAACGTTATACGTTATATGGTAATACTATATATCGTTATACGTTATAACGTAACAGTATATAACGTTATACGTTATATGGTAATGCTATATAACGATATACGTTATTACGTAATAGTATATATCGTTATACGTTATTACGTAATAGTATATATCGTTATACGTTACAACGTAACAATATATAACGTTATACGTTATATGGTAATACTATATAACGATATACGTTGTTACGTAATAGTATATATCGTAATACGCTATATCGTAACACTATATATCGTTTTACGATATATGGTAATGCTACAATAACGTTATACGTTATAACGTAACACTATATAACGTTATACGTTATATGGTAATAGTATATATCGTTATACGTTATAACGTTAGAATATATAACGTTATACGTTATACGGTAATACTATATATCGTTATACGTTATAACGTAACAATATATAACGTTATACGTTATATGGTAATGCTATATAACGATATACGTTATTACGTAATAGTATATATCGTTATACGTTATATGGTAATGCTATATAACGATATACGTTATTACGTAATAGTATATATCGTTATACGTTATTACGTAATAGTATATATTGTTATACTTTATATGGTAATACTATATAACGTTATACGTTATAACGTATCACTATATAACGTTATACGTTATATGGTAATTCTATATAACGTTATATGTTATTACGTAATAGTATATATCGTTATACGTTATAACGTAACACTATATATCGTTTTACGATATATGGTAATGCTATATAACGTCATACGTTATACCGTAACAATATATAACGCTATACGTTATATGGTAATACTATATAACGATATACGTTATTACGTAATAGTATATATCGTTATGCGTTATAACGTAACACTATATATCGTTTTACGATATATGGTAATGCTATATAACGTTATACGTTATAACGTAACAATATATAACGTATATACGTTATATGGTAATGCTATACAACGTTATACGTTATAACGTAACACTATATAACGTTATACGTTATATGGAAATACTATATAACGATATACGTTATTACGTAATAGTATGTACCGTTATACGTTATAACGTAACACTATATAACGTTATACGTTATATGGCAATACTATATAACAATATACGTTATAACGTAACAATATATAACGTTATACGTTATATGGTAATACTATATAACGATATACGTTATTACGTAATAGTATATACCGTTATACGTTATAACGTAACACTATATATCGTTTTACGAGATATCTTAACGCTATATAACGTTATACGTTATACCGTAACAATATATAACGCTATACGTTATATGGTAATACTATATATCGTTATACGTTATAACGTAACACTATATAACGTTATACGTTATATGGTAATTCTACATAACGTTATACGTTATTACGTAATAGTATATATCGTTTTACCTTATATGGTAATGCTATATAACGTTATAGGTTATAACGTAACACTATATAACGTTATACGTTATATGGTAATAGTATATATCGTTATACGTTATAACGAAACCATATGTAACGTTATACGTTATATGGCAATAGTATATATCGTTATACGTTATAACGTAACAATATATAACGTTATACGTTATATGGTAATACTATATAACGATATACGTTATTACGTAACACTATATAACGTTATACGTTATATGCTAATACTATATAACAATATACGTTATAACGTAACAATATATAACGTTATACGTTATATGGTAATGCTATATAACGTTATACGTTATAACGTAACACTAAATAACGTTATACGTTATTACGTAATACTATATATCGTTTTACGTTATATGGTAATACTATATATCGTTATACGTTATAACGTAACAATATATAATGTTATACGTTATATGGTAATGCTATATAACGATATACGTTATTACGTAATAGTATATATCGTTATACGTTATTACGTAATATTATATATCGTTATACGTTACAACGTAACAATATATAACGTTATACGTTATATGGTAATACTATATAACGATATACATTATTACGTAATAGTATATATCGTTATACGTTATAACGTAACACTATATAACGTTATACGTTATATGGTAATACTATATATCGTTATACGTTATAACGTAACACTATATAACGTTATACGTTATATGGTAATACTATATATCGTTATACGTTATAACGTAACAATATATAACGTTATACGTTATATGGTAATGCTATATAACGATATACGTTATTACGTAATAGTATATATCGTTATACGTTATTACGTAATAGTATATATCGTTATACGTTACAACGTAACAATATATAACGTTATACGTTATATGGTAATACTATATAACGATATACGTTATAACCTAACAGTATATAACGTTATACGTTATATGGTAATACTATATATCGTTATACGTTATAACGTAACAAAATATAACGTTATACGTTATATGGTAATGCTATATAACGATATACGTTATTACGTAATAGTATATATCATTATACTTTATTACGTAATAGTATATATCGTTATACGTATATAACGCAACAATATATAACGTTATACGTTATATGGTAATACTATATAACGATATACGTTATTACGTAATAGTATATATCGTTATACGTTATAACGTAACACTATATATCGTTTTACGATATATGGTAATGCTATGTAACGTTATACGTTATAACGTAACACTATATAACGTTATACGTTATATGGTAATACTATATAACAATATACGTTATTACGTAATAGTATATATCGTTTTACGTTATATGGTAATACTATATATCGTTATACGTTATAACGTAACCTTATATAACGCTATACGTTATATGGAAATACTATATAACGATATACGTTATTACGTAGTGGTAAATATCGTTATACGTTATAACGTAACACTATATAACGTGATACGTTATATGGTAATACTATATATCGTTATACGTTATACCGTAACAATATATAACGTTATACGTTATATGGTAATACTATATAACGGTATACGTTATTACGTAATAGTATATATCGTTATACGTTATAACGTAACACTAAATAACGTTATACGTTATATGGTAATACTATATATCGTTATACGTTATAACGCAACAATATATAACGTTATACGTTATATGGTAATACTATATAACGATAGACGTTATTACGTAATAGTATATATCGTTATACGTTATAACGTAACACTATATATCGTTTTACGATATATGGTAATGCTATATAACGTTATACGTTATAACGCAACAATATATAACGTTATACGTTATATGGTAATACTATATAACGATATACGTTATTACGTAATAGTATATATCGTTATACGTTATTACGTAATAGTATATATTGTTATACTTTATATGGTAAGGACTATATAACGTTATACGTTATAACGTATCACTATATAACGTTATACGTTATAACGTATCACTATATAACGTTATACGTTATATGGTAATTCTATATAACGTTATACGTTATATGGTAATGCTATATAACGATATACGTTATTACGTAATAGTATATATCATTATACTTTATTACGTAATAGTATATATCGTTATACGTTTACAACGTAACAATATATAACGTTATACGTTATATGGTAATACTATATAACGATATACGTTATTACGTAATAGTATATATCGTTATACGTTATAACGTAACACTATATATCGTTTTACGATATATGGTAATGCTATGTAACGTTATACGTTATAACGTAACACTATATAACGTTATACGTTATATGGTAATACTATATATCGTTATACGTTATAACGTAACACTTTATAACGTTATACGTTATATGGTAATACTATATATCGTTATACGATATAACGTAACAATATATAACGTTATACGTTATATGGTAATGCTATATAACGATATACGTTATTACGTAATAGTATATATCGTTATACGTTACAACGTAACAATATATAACGTTATACGTTATATGGTAATACTATATAACGATATACGTTATTAGGTAATAGTATATATCGTTATACGTTATAACGTAACACTATATATCGTTTTACGATATATGGTAATGCTATGTAACGTTATACGTTATAACGTAGCACTATATAACGTTATACGTTATATGGTAATACTATATATCGTTATACGTTATAACGTAACAATATATAACGTTATACGTTATATGGTAATGCTATATAACGATATACGTTATTACGTAATAGTATATATCGTTATACGTTATTACGTAATATTATATATCGTTATACGTTACAACGTAACAATATATAACGTTATACGTTATATGGTAATACTATATAACGATATACATTATTACGTAATAGTATATATCGTTATACGTTATAACGTAACACTATATAACGTTATACGTTATATGGTAATACTATATATCGTTATACGTTATAACGTAACAAAATATAACGTTATACGTTATATGGTAATGCTATATAACGATATACGTTATTACGTAATAGTATATATCATTATACCTTATTACGTAATAGTATATATCGTTATACGTTATAACGCAACAATATATAACGTTATACGTTATATGGTAATACTATATAACGATATACGTTATTACGTAATAGTATATATCGTTATACGTTATAACGTAACACTATATATCGTTTTACGATATATGGTAATGCTATGTAACGTTATACGTTATAACGTAACACTATATAACGTTATACGTTATATGGTAATACTATATATCGTTATACGTTATAACGTAACAGTATATAACGTTATACGTTATATGGTAATGCTATATAACGATATACGTTATTACGTAATAGTATATATCGTTATACGTTATTACGTATAGTATATATCGTTATACGTTACAACGTAACAATATATAACGTTATACGTTATATGGTAATACTATATAACGATATACGTTGTTACGTAATAGTATATATCGTAATACGCTATATCGTAACACTATATATCGTTTTACGATATATGGTAATGCTACATAACGTTATACGTTATAACGTAACCACTATATAACGTTATACGTTATATGGTAATAGTATAATATCGTTATACGTTATAACGTTAGAATATATAACGTTATACGTTATACGGTAATACTATATATCGTTATACGTTATAACGTAACAATATATAACGTTATACGTTATATGGTAATGCTATATAACGATATACGTTATTACGTAATAGTATATATCGTTATACGTTATATGGTAATGCTATATAACGATATACGTTATTACGTAATAGTATATATCGTTATACGTTATTACGTAATAGTATATATTGTTATACTTATATGGTAATACTATATAACGTTATACGTTATAACGTATCACTATATAACGTTATACGTTATATGGTAATTCTATATAACGTTATATGTTATTACGTAATAGTATATATCGTTATACGTTATAACGTAACACTATATATCGTTTTACGATATATGGTAATGCTATATAACGTCATACGTTATACCGTAACAATATATACGCTATACGTTATATGGTAATACTATATAACGATATACGTTATTACGTAATAGTATATATCGTTATGCGTTATAACGTAACACTATATATCGTTTTACGATATATGGTAATGCTATATAACGTTATACGTTATAACGTAACAATATATAACGTTATACGTTATATGGTAATGCTATACAACGTTATACGTTATAACGTAACACTATATAACGTTATACGTTATATGGAAAATACTATATAACGATATACGTTATTACGTAATAGTATGTACCGTTATACGTTATAACGTAACACTATATAACGTTATACGTTATATGGCAATACTATATAACAATATACGTTATAACGTAACAATATATAACGTTATACGTTATATGGTAATACTATATAACGATATACGTTATTACGTAATAGTATATACCGTTATACGTTATAACGTAACACTATATATCGTTTTACGAGATATCTTAACGCTATATAACGTTATACGTTATACCGTAACAATATATAACGCTATACGTTATATGGTAATACTATATATCGTTATACGTTATAACGTAACACTATATAACGTTATACGTTATATGGTAATTCTACATAACGTTATACGTTATTACGTAATAGTATATATCGTTTTACCTTATATGGTAATGCTATATAACGTTATAGGTTATAACGTAACACTATATAACGTTATACGTTATATGGTAATAGTATATATCGTTATACGTTATAACGAAACCATATGTAACGTTATACGTTATATGGCAATAGTATATATCGTTATACGTTATAACGTAACAATATATAACGTTATACGTTATATGGTAATACTATATAACGATATACGTTATTACGTAACACTATATAACGTTATACGTTATATGCTAATACTATATAACAATATACGTTATAACGTAACAATATATAACGTTATACGTTATATGGTAATGCTATATAACGTTATACGTTATAACGTAACACTAAATAACGTTATACGTTATTACGTAATACTATATATCGTTTTACGTTATATGGTAATACTATATATCGTTATACGTTATAACGTAACAATATATAATGTTATACGTTATATGGTAATGCTATATAACGATATACGTTATTACGTAATAGTATATATCGTTATACGTTATTACGTAATATTATATATCGTTATACGTTACAACGTAACAATATATAACGTTATACGTTATATGGTAATACTATATAACGATATACATTATTACGTAATAGTATATATCGTTATACGTTATAACGTAACACTATATAACGTTATACGTTATATGGTAATACTATATATCGTTATACGTTATAACGTAACACTATATAACGTTATACGTTATATGGTAATACTATATATCGTTATACGTTATAACGTAACAATATATAACGTTATACGTTATATGGTAATGCTATATAACGATATACGTTATTACGTAATAGTATATATCGTTATACGTTATTACGTAATAGTATATATCGTTATACGTTACAACGTAACAATATATAACGTTATACGTTATATGGTAATACTATATAACGATATACGTTATAACCTAACAGTATATAACGTTATACGTTATATAGTAATACTATATATCGTTATACGTTATAACGTAACAAAATATAACGTTATACGTTATATGGTAATGCTATATAACGATATACGTTATTACGTAATAGTATATATCATTATACTTTATTACGTAATAGTATATATCGTTATACGTTATAACGCAACAATATATAACGTTATACGTTATATGGTAATACTATATAACGATATACGTTATTACGTAATAGTATATATCGTTATACGTTATAACGTAACACTATATATCGTTTTACGATATATGGTAATGCTATGTAACGTTATACGTTATAACGTAACACTATATAACGTTATACGTTATATGGTAATACTATATAACAATATACGTTATTACGTAATAGTATATATCGTTTTACGTTATATGGTAATACTATATATCGTTATACGTTATAACGTAACCTTATATAACGCTATACGTTATATGGAAATACTATATAACGATATACGTTATTACGTAGTGGTAAATATCGTTATACGTTATAACGTAACACTATATAACGTGATACGTTATATGGTAATACTATATATCGTTATACGTTATAACGTAACAATATATAACGTTATACGTTATATGGTAATACTATATAACGGTATACGTTATTACGTAATAGTATATATCGTTATACGTTATAACGTAACACTAAATAACGTTATACGTTATATGGTAATACTATATATCGTTATACGTTATAACGCAACAATATATAACGTTATACGTTATATGGTAATACTATATAACGATAGACGTTATTACGTAATAGTATATATCGTTATACGTTATAACGTAACACTATATATCGTTTTACGATATATGGTAATGCTATATAACGTTATACGTTATAACGCAACAATATATAACGTTATACGTTATATGGTAATACTATATAACGATATACGTTATTACGTAATAGTATATATCGTTATACGTTATTACGTAATAGTATATATTGTTATACTTTATATGGTAAGACTATATAACGTTATACGTTATAACGTATCACTATATAACGTTATACGTTATAACGTATCACTATATAACGTTATACGTTATATGGTAATTCTATATAACGTTATACGTTATATGGTAATGCTATATAACGATATACGTTATTACGTAATAGTATATATCATTATACTTTATTACGTAATAGTATATATCGTTATACGTTACAACGTAACAATATATAACGTTATACGTTATATGGTAATACTATATAACGATATACGTTATTACGTAATAGTATATATCGTTATACGTTATAACGTAACACTATATATCGTTTTACGATATATGGTAATGCTATGTAACGTTTATACGTTATAACGTAACACTATATAACGTTATACGTTATATGGTAATACTATATATCGTTATACGTTATAACGTAACACTATATAACGTTATACGTTATATGGTAATACTATATATCGTTATACGATATAACGTAACAATATATAACGTTATACGTTATATGGTAATGCTATATAACGATATACGTTATTACGTAATAGTATATATCGTTATACGTTACAACGTAACAATATATAACGTTATACGTTATATGGTAATACTATATAACGATATACGTTATTAGGTAATAGTATATATCGTTATACGTTATAACGTAACACTATATATCGTTTTACGATATATGGTAATGCTATGTAACGTTATACGTTATAACGTAGCACTATATAACGTTATACGTTATATGGTAATACTATATATCGTTATACGTTATAACGTAACAATATATAACGTTATAACGTTATATGGTAATGCTATATAACGATATACGTTATTACGTAATAGTATATATCGTTATACGTTATTACGTAATATTATATATCGTTATACGTTACAACGTAACAATATATAACGTTATACGTTATATGGTAATACTATATAACGATATACATTATTACGTAATAGTATATATCGTTATACGTTATAACGTAACACTATATAACGTTATACGTTATATGGTAATACTATATATCGTTATACGTTATAACGTAACAAAATATAACGTTATACGTTATATGGTAATGCTATATAACGATATACGTTATTACGTAATAGTATATATCATTATACCTTATTACGTAATAGTATATATCGTTATACGTTATAACGCAACAATATATTAACGTTATACGTTATATGGTAATACTATATAACGATATACGTTATTACGTAATAGTATATATCGTTATACGTTATAACGTAACACTATATATCGTTTTACGATATATGGTAATGCTATGTAACGTTATACGTTATAACGTAACACTATATAACGTTATACGTTATATGGTAATACTATATATCGTTATACGTTATAACGTAACAGTATATAACGTTATACGTTATATGGTAATGCTATATAACGATATACGTTATTACGTAATAGTATATATCGTTATACGTTATTACGTAATAGTATATATCGTTATACGTTACAACGTAACAATATATAACGTTATACGTTATATGGTAATACTATATAACGATATACGTTGTTACGTAATAGTATATATCGTAATACGCTATATCGTAACACTATATATCGTTTTACGATATATGGTAATGCTACATAACGTTATACGTTATAACGTAACACTATATAACGTTATACGTTATATGGTAATAGTATATATCGTTATACGTTATAACGTTAGAATATATAACGTTATACGTTATACGGTAATACTATATATCGTTATACGTTATAACGTAACAATATATAACGTTATACGTTATATGGTAATGCTATATAACGATATACGTTATTACGTAATAGTATATATCGTTATACGTTATATGGTAATGCTATATAACGATATACGTTATTACGTAATAGTATATATCGTTATACGTTATTACGTAATAGTATATATTGTTATACTTTATATGGTAATACTATATAACGTTATACGTTATAACGTATCACTATATAACGTTATACGTTATATGGTAATTCTATATAACGTTATATGTTATTACGTAATAGTATATATCGTTATACGTTATAACGTAACACTATATATCGTTTTACGATATATGGTAATGCTATATAACGTCATACGTTATACCGTAACAATATATAACGCTATACGTTATATGGTAATACTATATAACGATATACGTTATTACGTAATAGTATATATCGTTATGCGTTATAACGTAACACTATATATCGTTTTACGATATATGGTAATGCTATATAACGTTATACGTTATAACGTAACAATATATAACGTTATACGTTATATGGTAATGCTATACAACGTTATACGTTATAACGTAACACTATATAACGTTATACGTTATATGGAAATACTATATAACGATATACGTTATTACGTAATAGTATGTACCGTTATACGTTATAACGTAACACTATATAACGTTATACGTTATATGGCAATACTATATAACAATATACGTTATAACGTAACAATATATAACGTTATACGTTATATGGTAATACTATATAACGATATACGTTATTACGTAATAGTATATACCGTTATACGTTATAACGTAACACTATATATCGTTTTTACGAGATATCTTAACGCTATATAACGTTATACGTTATACCGTAACAATATATAACGCTATACGTTATATGGTAATACTATATATCGTTATACGTTATAACGTAACACTATATAACGTTATACGTTATATGGTAATTCTACATAACGTTATACGTTATTACGTAATAGTATATATCGTTTTACCTTATATGGTAATGCTATATAACGTTATAGGTTATAACGTAACACTATATAACGTTATACGTTATATGGTAATAGTATATATCGTTATACGTTATAACGAAACCATATGTAACGTTATACGTTATATGGCAATAGTATATATCGTTATACGTTATAACGTAACAATATATAACGTTATACGTTATATGGTAATACTATATAACGATATACGTTATTAAGTAACACTATATAACGTTATACGTTATATGCTAATACTATATAACAATATACGTTATAACGTAACAATATATAACGTTATACGTTATATGGTAATGCTATATAACGTTATACGTTATAACGTAACACTAAATAACGTTATACGTTATTACGTAATACTATATATCGTTTTACGTTATATGGTAATGCTATATAACGTTATACGTTATAACGTAACACTATATAACGTTATACGTTATATGGTAATAGTATATATCGTTATACGTTATAACGTAACAATATATAACGTTATACGTTATATGGTAATACTATATATCGTTATACGTTATAACGTAACAATATATAACGTTATACGTTATGTGGTAATGCTATACAACGTTATACGTTATAACGTAACATTATATAACGTTATACGTTATATGGTAATACTATATAACAATATACGTTATAACGTAACAATATATAACGTTATACGTTATATGGTAATACTATATAACGATATACGTTATTACGTAATAGTATATATCGTTATACGTTATAACGTAACACTATATATCGTTTTACGATATATCTTCATGCTATATAACGTTATACGTTATACCGTAACAATATATAACGTTATACGTTATATGGTAATACTATATATCGTTATACGTTATAACGTAACACTATATAACATTGTACGTTATATGGTAATTCTATATAACGTTATACGTTATTACGTAATAGTATATATCGTTTTACCTTATATGGTAATGCTATATAACATTGTACGTTATAACGTAACACTATATAACGTTATACGTTATATGGTAATAGTATATATCGTTATACGTTATAACGTAACAATATATAACGTTATACGTTATATGGTAATACTATATAACGATATACGTTATTACGTAATAGTATATATCGTTTTACGTTATATGGTAATGCTATATAACGTTATACGTTATAACGTAACACTATATAACGTTATACGTTACATGGTAATAGTATATATCGTTATACGTTATTACGTAATAGTATATATCGTTATACGTTACAACGTAACAATATATAACGTTATACGTTATATGGTAATACTATATAACGATATACGTTATTACGTAATAGTATATATCGTTATACGTTATAACGTAACACTATATAACGTTATACGTTATATGGTAATACTATATATCGTTATACGTTATAACGTAACACTATATAACGTTATACGTTATATGGTAATACTATATATCGTTATACGTTATAACGTAACAATATATAACGTTATACGTTATATGGTAATGCTATATAACGATATACGTTATTACGTAATAGTATATATCGTTATACGTTATTACGTAATAGTATATATCGTTATACGTTACAACGTTACAATATATAACGTTATACGTTATATGGTAATACTATATAACGATATACGTTATTACGTAATAGTATATATCGTTATACGTTATAACGTAACACTATATATCGTTTTACGATATATGGTAATGCTACATAACGTTATACGTTATAACGTAACACTATATAACGTTATACGTTATATGGTAATACTATATATCGTTATACGTTATAACGTAACAATATATAACGTTATACGTTATATGGAAATACTATATAACAATATACGTTATTACGTAATAGTATATATCGTTATGCGTTATAACGTAACACTATATATCGTTTTACAATATATGGTAATGCTATATAACGTTATACGTTATACCGTAACAATATATAACGTTATACGTTATATGGTAATACTATATAACGATATACGTTATTACGTAATAGTATATATCGTTATGCGTTATAACGTAACACTATATATCGTTTTACGATATATGGTAATGCTATATAACGTTATACGTTATAACGTAACAATATATAACGTTATACGTTATATGGTAATGCTATACAACGTTATACGTTATAACGTAACACTATATAACGTTATACGTTATATGGAAATACTATATAACGATATACGTTATTACGTAATAGTATATACCGTTATACGTTATAACGTAACACTATATATCGTTTTACGACATATCTTAATGCTATATAACGTTATACGTTATACCGTAACAATATATAACGTTATACGTTATATGGTAATACTATATATCGTTATACGTTATTACGTAATAGTATATGTCGTTTTACGTTATATGGTAATGCTACATAACGTTATGCGTTATAACGCAACACTATGTAACGTTATACGTTACATGGTAATAGTATATATCGTTATACGTTATAACGAAACCATATGTAACGTTATACGTTACATGGTAATAGTATATATCGTTATACGTTATAACGAAACCATATGTAACGTTATACGTTATATGGCAATAGTATATATCGTTATACGTTATAACGTAACAATATATAACGTTATACGTTATATGGTAATACTATATAACGATATACGTTATTACGTAACACTATATAACGTTATACGTTATATGCTAATACTATATAACAATATACGTTATAACGTAACAATATATAACGTTATACGTTATATGGTAATGCTATATAACGTTATACGTTATAACGTAACACTAAATAACGTTATACGTTATTACGTAATACTATATATCGTTTTACGTTATATGGTAATGCTATATAACGTTATACGTTATAACGTAACACTATATAACGTTGTACGTTATATGGTAATAGTATATATCGTTATACGTTATAACGTAACAATATATAACGTTATACGTTATATGGTAATACTATATATCGTTATACGTTATAACGTAACAATATATAACGTTATACGTTATGTGGTAATGCTATACAACGTTATACGTTATAACGTAACACTATATAACGTTATACGTTATATGGTAATACTATATAACAATATACGTTATAACGTAACAATATATAACGTTATACGTTATATGGTAATACTATATAACGATATACGTTATTACGTAATAGTATATATCGTTATACGTTATAACGTAACACTATATATCGTTTTACGATATATCTTAATGCTATATAACGTTATACGTTATACCGTAACAATATATAACGTTATACGTTATATGGTAATACTATATATCGTTATACGTTATAACGTAACACTATATAACATTGTACGTTATATGGTAATTCTATATAACGTTATACGTTATTACGTAATAGTATATATCGTTTTACCTTATATGGTAATGCTATATAACATTGTACGTTATAACGTAACACTATATAACGTTATACGTTATATGGTAATAGTATATATCGTTATACGTTATAACGTAACAATATATAACGTTATACGTTATATGGTAATACTATATAACGATATACGTTATTACGTAATAGTATATATCGTTTTACGTTATATGGTAATGCTATATAACGTTATACGTTATAACGTAACACTATATAACGTTATACGTTACATGGTAATAGTATATATCGTTATACGTTATTACGTAATAGTATATATCGTTATACGTTACAACGTAACAATATATAACGTTATACGTTATATGGTAATACTATATAACGATATAAGTTATTACGTAATAGTATATATCGTTATACGTTATAACGTAACACTATATAACGTTATACGTTATATGGTAATACTATATATCGTTATACGTTATAACGTAACACTATATAACGTTATACGTTATATGGTAATACTATATATCGTTATACGTTATAACGTAACAATATATAACGTTATACGTTATATGGTAATGCTATATAACGATATACGTTATTACGTAATAGTATATATCGTTATACGTTATTACGTAATAGTATATATCGTTATACGTTACAACGTTACAATATATAACGTTATACGTTATATGGTAATACTATATAACGATATACGTTATTACGTAATAGTATATATCGTTATACGTTATAACGTAACACTATATATCGTTTTACGATATATGGTAATGCTACATAACGTTATACGTTATAACGTAACACTATATAACGTTATACGTTATATGGTAATACTATATATCGTTATACGTTATAACGTAACAATATATAACGTTATACGTTATATGGAAATACTATATAACAATATACGTTATTACGTAATAGTATATATCGTTATGCGTTATAACGTAACACTATATATCGTTTTACAATATATGGTAATGCTATATAACGTTATACGTTATACCGTAACAATATATAACGTTATACGTTATATGGTAATACTATATAACGATATACGTTATTACGTAATAGTATATATCGTTATGCGTTATAACGTAACACTATATATCGTTTTACGATATATGGTAATGCTATATAACGTTATACGTTATAACGTAACACTATATAACGTTATACGTTATATGGAAATACAATATAACGATATACGTTATTACGTAATAGTATATACCGTTATACGTTATAACGTAACACTATATATCGTTTTACGACATATCTTAATGCTATATAACGTTATACGTTATACCGTAACAATATATAACGTTATACGTTATATGGTAATACTATATATCGTTATACGTTATTACGTAATAGTATATGTCGTTTTACGTTATATGGTAATGCTACATAACGTTATGCGTTATAACGCAACACTATGTAACGTTATACGTTACATGGTAATAGTATATATCGTTATACGTTATAACGAAACCATATGTAACGTTATACGTTATATGGCAATAGTATATATCGTTATACGTTATAACGTAACAATATATAACGTTATACGTTATATGGTAATACTATATAACGATATACGTTATTACGTAATAGTATATATCGTTATACGTTATAACGTAACACTATATAACGTTATACGTTATATGGTAATACTATATATCGTTATACGTTATAACGTAACACTATATAACGTTATACGTTATATGGTAATACTATATATCGTTATACGTTATAACGTAACTATATATAACGTTATACGTTATATGGTAATGTATATAACGATATACGTTATTACGTAATAGTATATATCGTTATACGTTATTACGTAATAGTATATATCGTTATACGTTACAACGTTACAATATATAACGTTATACGTTATATGGTAATACTATATAACGATATACGTTATTACGTAATAGTATATATCGTTATGCGTTATAACGTAACACTATATATCGTTTTACAATATATGGTAATGCTATATAACGTTATACGTTATACCGTAACAATATATAACGTTATACGTTATATGGTAATACTATATAACGATATACGTTATTACGTAATAGTATATATCGTTATGCGTTATAACGTAACACTATATATCGTTTTACGATATATGGTAATGCTATATAACGTTATACGTTATAACGTAACAATATATAACGTTATACGTTATATGGTAATGCTATACAACGTTATACGTTATAACGTAACACTATATAACGTTATACGTTATATGGAAATACTATATAACGATATACGTTATTACGTAATAGTATATACCGTTATACGTTATAACGTAACACTATATATCGTTTTACGACATATCTTAATGCTATATAACGTTATACGTTATACCGTAACAATATATAACGTTATACGTTATATGGTAATACTATATATCGTTATACGTTATAACGTAACACTATATAACGTTATACGTTATATGGTAATTCTACATAACGTTATGCGTTATTACGTAATAGTATATATCGTTTTACCTTATATGGTAATGCTATATAACGTTATACGTTATAACGTAACACTATATAACGTTATACGTTATATGGTAATAGTATATGTCGTTATACGTTATAACGTAACAATGTATAACGTTATACGTTATATGGTAATACTATATAACGATATACGTTATTACGTAATAGTATATATCGTTTTACGTTATATGGTAATGCTACATAACGTTATGCGTTATAACGTAACACTATGTAACGTTATACGTTACATGGTAATAGTATATATCGTTATACGTTATAACGAAACCATATGTAACGTTATACGTTATATGGCAATAGTATATATCGTTATACGTTATAACGTAACAATATATAACGTTATACGTAATATGGTAATACTATATAACGATATACGTTATTACGTAATAGTATATATCGTTATACGTTATAACGTAACACTATATATCGTTTTACGATATATGGTAATGCTATATAACGTTATACGTTATAACGTAACACTATATAACGTTATACGTTATATGGTAATACTATATATCGTTAAACGTTATAACGTAACAATATATAACGTTATACGTTATATGGTAATGCTATATAACGATATACGTTATTACGTAATAGTATATATCGTTATACGTTATAACGTAACACTATATATCGTTTTACGATATATGGTAATGCTACATAACGTTATACGTTATAACGTAACACTAAATAACGTTATACGTTATTACGTAATACTATATATCGTTTTACGTTATATGGTAATGCTATATAACGTTATACGTTATAACGTAACACTATATAACGTTATACGTTATATGGTAATAGTATATATCGTTATACGTTATAACGTAACAATATATAACGTTATACGTTATATGGTAATAGTATATATCGTTATACGTTATAACGTAACAATATATAACGTTATACGTTATATGGTAATGATATATAACGTTATACGTTGTAACGTAATAGTATATATCGTTATACGTTATAACGTAACACTATATAACATTATACGTTATATGGTAATTCTATATAACGTTATACGTTATTACGTAATAGTATATATCGTTTTACCTTATATGGTAATGCTATATAACATTATACGTTATAACGTAACACTATATAACGTTATACGTTATATGGTAATAGTATATATCGTTATACGTTATAACGTAACAATATATAACGTTATACGTTATATGGTAATACTATATAACGATATACGTTATTACGTAATAGTATATATCGTTTTACGTTATATGGTAATGCTATATAACGTTATACGTTATAACGTAACACTATATAACGTTATACGTTACATGGTAATAGTATATATCGTTATACGTTATAACGTAACAATATATAACGTTATACGTTATATGGTAATGCTATATAACGATATACGTTATTACGTAATAGTATATATCGTTATACGTTATTACGTAATAGTATATAACGTTATACGTTACAACGTAACAATATATAACGTTATACGTTATATGGTAATACTATATAACGATATACGTTATTACGTATTAGTATATATCGTTATACGTTATAACGTAACACTATATATCGTTTTACGATATATGGTAATGCTACATAACGTTATACGTTATAACGTAACCCTATATAACGTTATACGTTATATGGTAATACTATATATCGTTATACGTTATAACGTAACAATATATAACGTTATACGTTATATGGAAATACTATATAACAATATACGTTATTACGTAATAGTATATATCGTTTTACCTTATATGGTAATGCTATATAACATTATACGTTATAACGTAACACTATATAACGTTATACGTTATATGGTAATAGTATATATCGTTATACGTTATAACGTAACAATATATAACGTTATACGTTATATGGTAATGCTATATAACGATATACGTTATTACGTAATAGTATATATCATTATACTTTATTACGTAATAGTATATATCGTTATACGTTACAACGTAACAATATATAACGTTATACGTTATATGGTAATACTATATAACGATATACGTTATTACGTAATAGTATATATCGTTATACGTTATAACGTAACACTATATATCGTTTTACGATATACGGTAATGCTATGTAACGTTATACGTTATAACGTAACACTATATAACGTTATACGTTATATGGTAATACTATATATCGTTATACGTTATAACGTAACAGTATATATCGTTATACGTTATATGGTAATGCTATATATCGATATACGTTGTTACGTAATAGTATATGTCGTTATACGTTATTACGTAATAGTATATATCGTTATACGTTACAACGTAACAATATATAACGTTACACGTTATATGGTAATACTATATAACGATATACGTTATTACGTAATAGTATATATCGTAATACGCTATATCGTAACACTATATATCGTTTTACGATATATGGTAGTGCTACATAACGTTATAAGTTATAACGTAACACTATATAACGTTATACGTTATATGGTAATAGTATATATCGTTATACGTTATAACGTTGGAATATATAACGTTATACGTTATACGGTAATACTATATATCGTTATACGTTATAACGTAACAATATATAACGTTATACGTTATATGGTAATGCTATATAACGATATACGTTATTACGTAATAGTATATATCGTTATACGTTATATGGTAATGCTATATAACGATATACGTTATTACGTAATAGTATATATCGTTATACGTTACAACGTAACAATATATAACGTTATACGTTATATGGTAATACTATATAACGATATACGTTATTACGTAATAGTATATATCGTTATACGTTATAACGTAACACTATATATCGTGTGACGATATATGATAATGCTACATAACGTTATACGTTATAACGTAACATTATATAACGTTATACGTTATATGGTAATACTATATATCGTTAAATGTTATAACGTAACAATATATAACGTTATACGTTATATGGTAATACTATATAACGATATACGTTATTACGTAACAGTATTTATCGTTATACGTTATAACGTAACACTATATAACGTTATACGTTATATGGTAATACTATATAACGTTATACGTTATTACGTAATAGTATATATCGTTTTACGTTATATGGAAATACTATATAACGATTTACGTTATTACGTAATAGTAGATATCGTTATACGTTATAACGTAACACTATATAACGTTATACGTTATATGGCAATTCTATATAACGTTAGACGTTATTACGTAATAGTATATATCGTTTTACGTTATATGGTAATGCTATATAACGTTATACGTTATAACGTAACACTATATAACGTTATACGTTATAACGCAACAATACATAACGTTATACGTTATATGGTAATAGTATATATCATTATACGTTATAACGTAACAATATATAACGTTATACGTTATATGGTAATAGTATATATCGTTATAAGTTATAACGTAACAATATATAACGTTATACGTTATATGGTAATGCTATATAATGTTATACGTTATAACGTAACACTATATAACGTTATACGTTATATGGAAATACTATATAACGATATACGTTATTACGTAATAGTATATATCGTTATACGTTACAACGTAACAATATATAATGTTACACGTTATATGGTAATACTATATAACGATATACGTTATTACGTAATAGTATATATCGTAATACGCTATATCGTAACACTATATATCGTTTTACGATATATGGTAGTGCTACATAACGTTATACTTCATAACGTAACACTATATAACGTTATACGTTATATGGTAATAGTATATATCGTTATACGTTATAACGTTGGAATATATAACGTTATACGTTATACGGTAATACTATATATCGTTATACGTTATAACGTAACAATATATACCGTTATACGTTATATGGTAATGCTATATAACGATATACGTTATTACGTAATAGTATATATCGTTATACGTTATATGGTAATGCTATATAACGATATACGTTATTACGTAATAGTATATATCGTTATACGTTACAACGTAACAATATATAACGTTATACGTTATATGGTAATACTATATAACGATATACGTTATTACGTAATAGTATATATCGTTATACGTTATAACGTAACACTATATATCGTTTTACGGTATATGGTAATGCTATATAAGGTTATACGTTATAACGTAACACTACATAACGTTATACGTTATATGGTAATAGTATATATCGTTATACGTTATAACGTAACAATATATAACGTTATACGTTATATGGTAATACTATATAACGATATACGTTATTACGTAATAGTATATATCGTTTTACGTTATATGGTCATGCTACATAACGTTATACGTTATAACGTAAAACTATATAACGTTATACGTTACATGGTAATAGTATATATCGTTATACGTTATAACGAAACCATATGTAACGTTATACGTTATATGGCAACAGTATATATCGTTATACGTTATAACGTAACAATATATAACGTTATACGTTATATGGTAATACTATATAACGATATACGTTGTTACGTAATAGTATATATCGTTATACGTTATATGGAAATACTATATAACGATATACGTTATTACGTAATAGTATATATCGTTATACGTTACAATGTAACAATATATAACGTTATACGTTATATGGTAATACTATATAATGATATACGTTATTACGTAATAGTATATATCGTTATACGTTATAACGTAACACTATATATCGTTTTACGATATATGGTAATGCTGCATAACGTTATACGTTATAACGTAACACTATATAACGTTATACGTTACTACGTAATAGTATATATCGTTTTACGTTATATGGTAATGCCATATAACGTTATACGTTATAACGTAACACTATATAACGTTATACGTTATATGGTAATAGTATATATCGTTATACGTGATAACGTAACAATATATAACGTTATACGTTATATGGTAATAGTATATATCGTTATACGTTATAACGTAACAATATATAACGTTATACGTTATATGGTAATACTATATAACGATATACGTTATTACGTAATAGTATATATCGTTTTACGTTATATGGTAATGCTATATAACGTTATACGTTATAACGTAACACTATATAACGTTATACGTTACATGGTAATAGTATATATCGTTATACGTTATAACGTAACACTATATAACGTTATACGTTATATGGAAATACTATATAACGATATACGTTATTACGTAATAGTATATATCGTTATACGTTATAACGTAACACTATATAACGTTATACGTTATATGGTAATTCTATATAACGTTATACGTTATTACGTAATAGTATATATCGTTATACGTTATAACGTAACACTATATATCGTTTTACGATATATGGTAATGCTATATAACGTTATACGTTATACCGTAACAATATATAACGTTATACGTTATATGGTAATACTATATATCGTTATACGTTATAACGTAACACTATATAACGTTATACGTTATATGGAAATACTATATAACGATATACGTTATTACGTAATAGTATATATCGTTATACGTTATAACGTAACACTATATATCGTTTTACGATATATGGTAATGCTGCATAACGTTATACGTTATAACGTAACACTATATAACGTTATACGTTATTACGTAATAGTATATATCGTTTTACGTTATATGGTAATGCCATATAACGTTATACGTTATAACGTAACACTATATAACGTTATACGTTATATGGTAATAGTATATATCGTTATACGTGATAACGTAACAATATATAACGTTATACGTTATATGGTAATAGTATATATCGTTATACGTTATAACGTAACAATATATAACGTTATACGTTATATGGTAATACTATATAACGATATACGTTATTACGTAATAGTATATATCGTTTTACGTTATATGGTAATGCTATATAACGTTATACGTTATAACGTAACACTATATAACGTTATACGTTACATGGTAATAGTATATATCGTTATACGTTATAACGTAACACTATATAACGTTATACGTTATATGGAAATACTATATAACGATATACGTTATTACGTAATAGTATATATCGTTATACGTTATAACGTAACACTATATAACGTTATACGTTATATGGTAATTCTATATAACGTTATACGTTATTACGTAATAGTATATATCGTTATACGTTATAACGTAACACTATATATCGTTTTACGATATATGGTAATGCTATATAACGTTATACGTTATACCGTAACAATATATAACGTTATACGTTATATGGTAATACTATATATCGTTATACGTTATAACGTAACACTATATAACGTTATACGTTATATGGAAATACTATATAACGATATACGTTATTACGTAATAGTATATATCGTTATACGTTATAACGTAACACTATATGACGTTATACGTTATATGGCAATACTATATAACAATATACGTTATAACGTAACAATATATAACGTTATACGTTATATGGTAATACTATATAACGATATACGCTATTACGTAATAGTATATACCGTTATACGTTATAACGTAACACTATATATCGTTTTACGATATATCTTAATGCTATATAGCGTTATACGTTATACCGTAACAATATATAACGTTATACGTTATATGGTAATACTATATAACGATATACGTTATTACGTAATAGTATATATCGTTATACGTTATAACGTAACACTATATATCGTTTTACGGTATATGGTAATGCTATATAACGTTATACGTTATAACGTAACACTACATAACGTTATACGTTATATGGTAATAGTATATATCGTTATACGTTATAACGTAACAATATATAACGTTATACGTTATATGGTAATACTATATAACGATATACGTTATTACGTAATAGTATATATCGTTTTACGTTATATGGTCATGCTACATAACGTTATACGTTATAACGTAACACTATATAACGTTATACGTTACATGGTAATAGTATATATCGTTATACGTTATAACGAAACCATATGTAACGTTATACGTTATATGGAACAGTATATATCGTTATACGTTATAACGTAACAATATATAACGTTATACGTTATATGGTAATACTATATAACGATATACGTTGTTACGTAATAGTATATATCGTTATACGTTATAACGTAACACTATATATCGTTTTACGGTATATGGTAATGCTATATAACGTTATACGTTATAACGTAACACTACATAACGTTATACGTTATATGGTAAGACTATATATCGTTATACGTTATAACGTAACAATATATAACGTTATACGTTATATGGTAATGCTATATAACGATATACGTTATTACGTAATAGCATATATCGTTATACGTTACAACGTAACAATATATAACGTTATACGTTATATGGTAATACTATATAACGATATACGTTATTACGTAATAGTGTATATCGTTATACGTTATAACGTAACACTATATATCGTTTTACGATATATGGTAATGCTACATAACGTTATACGTTATAACGTAACACTATATAACGTTATACGTTATTACGTAAAACTATATATCGTTTTACGTTATATGGTAATGCTATATAACGTTATACGTTATAACGTAACACTATATAACGTTATACGTTATATGGTAATAGTATATATCGTCATAGGTTATAACGTAACACTATATAACGTTATACGTTATATGGTAATTCTATATAACGTTATACGTTATTACGTAGTAGTATATATCGTTTTACGCTATATGGTAATACTATATAACGTTATACGTTATATGGTAATAGTATATATCGTTATACGTTGTAACGTAAGAATATATAACGTTATACGTTATATGGTAATGCTATATAACGTTATACGTTATTACGTAATAGTATATATCGTTATACGTTATATGGTAATGCTATATAACGTTATACGTTATTACGTAGTAGTATGTATCGTTTTACGTTATATGGTAATGCTATATAACGTTATACGTTATAACCTAACACTATATAACGTTATACGTTATATGGTAATAGTATATATCGTTATACGTTATATGGTAATAGTATATATCGTTATACGTTATAACGTAACAATATATAATGTTATACGTTATATGGTAATACTATATAACGATATACGTTATTACGTAATAGTATATATCGTTTTACGTTATAAGGTAATGCTATATAACGTTATACGTTATAACGTAACACTGTATAACGTTATACGTTATAACGTAACAATACATAACGTTATACGTTATATGGTAATAGTATATATCATTATACGTTATAACGTAACAATATATAACGTTATACGTTATATGGTAATAGTATATATCGTTATACGTTATAACGTAACAATATATAACGTTATACGTTATATGGTAATGCTATATAACGTTATACGTTATAACGTAACACTATATAACGTTATACGTTATATGGAAATACTATATAAGGATATACGTTATTACGTAATAGTATATATCGTTATACGTTATAACGTAACACTATATAACGTTATACGTTATATGGTAATTCTATATAACGTTTTACGTTATTACGTAGTAGTATATATCGTTTTACGTTATATGGTAATGCTATATAACGTTATACGTTATAACGTAACACTATATAACGTTATACGTTATATGGTAATAGTATATATCGTTATACGTTATAACGTAACAATATATAACGTTATACGTTATATGGAAATACTATATAACAATATACGTTATTACGTAATAGTATATATCGTTATACGTTATATGGTAATGCTATATAACGATATACGTTGTAACGTAACACTATATAACGTTATACGTTATATGGAAATACAATATAACAATATACGTTATTACGTAATAGTATATATCGTTATACGTTACAACGTAACAATATATAACGTTATACGTTATATGGTAATACTATATAACGATATACGTTATTACGTAATAGTATATATCGTTATACGTTATAACGTTAGAATATATAACGTTATACGTTACACGGTAATACTATATATCGTTATACGTTATAACGTAACAATATATAACGTTATACGTTATATGGTAATACTATATAACGATATACGTTATTACGTAACACTATATATCGTTATACGTTACAACGTAACAATATATAACGTTACACGTTATATGGTAATACTATATAACGATATACGTTATTACGTAATAGTATATATCGTAATACGCTATATCGTAACACTATATATCGTTTTACGATATATGGTAGTGCTACATAACGTTATACGTTATAACGTAACACTATATAACGTTATACGTTATATGGTAATAGTATATATCGTTATACGTTATAACGTTGGAATATATAACGTTATACGTTATACGGTAATACTATATAACAATATACGTTATTACGTAATAGTATATATCGTTTTACCTTATATGGTAATGCTATATAACATTATACGTTATAACGTAACACTATATAACGTTATACGTTATATGGTAATAGTATATATCGTTATACGTTATAACGTAACAATATATAACGTTATACGTTATATGGTAATGCTATATAACGATATACGTTATTACGTAATAGTATATATCATTATACTTTATTACGTAATAGTATATATCGTTATACGTTACAACGTAACAATATATAACGTTATACGTTATATGGTAATACTATATAACGATATACGTTATTACGTAATAGTATATATCGTTATACGTTATAACGTAACACTATATATCGTTTTACGATATACGGTAATGCTATGTAACGTTATACGTTATAACGTAACACTATATAACGTTATACGTTATATGGTAATACTATATATCGTTATACGTTATAACGTAACAGTATATATCGTTATACGTTATATGGTAATGCTATATAACGATATACGTTGTTACGTAATAGTATATATCGTTATACGTTATTACGTAATAGTATATATCGTTATACGTTACAACGTAACAATATATAACGTTATACGTTATATGGTAATACTATATAACGATATACGTTGTTACGTAATAGTATATATCGTAATACGCTATATCGTAACACTATATATCGTTTTACGATATATGGTAATGCTACATAACGTTATACGTTATAACGTAACACTATATAACGTTATACGTTATATGGTAATAGTATATATCGTTATACGTTATAACGTTAGAATATATAACGTTATACGTTATACGGTAATACTATATATCGTTATACGTTATAACGTAACAATATATAACGTTATACGTTATATGGTAATGCTATATAACGATATACGTTATTACGTAATAGTATATATCGTTATACGTTATATGGTAATGCTATATAACGATATACGTTATTACGTAATAGTATATATCGTTATACGTTATTACGTAATAGTATATATTGTTATACTTTATATGGTAATACTATATAACGTTATACGTTATAACGTATCACTATATAACGTTATACGTTATATGGTAATTCTATATAACGTTATATGTTATTACGTAATAGTATATATCGTTATACGTTATAACGTAACACTATATATCGTTTTACGATATATGGTAATGCTATATAACGTCATACGTTATACCGTAACAATATATAACGCTATACGTTATATGGTAATACTATATAACAATATACGTTATTACGTAATAGTATATATCGTTATGCGTTATAACGTAACACTATATATCGTTTTACGATATATGGTAATGCTATATAACGTTATACGTTATAACGTAACAATATATAACGTTATACGTTATATGGTAATGCTATACAACGTTATACGTTATAACGTAACACTATATAACGTTATACGTTATATGGAAATACTATATAACGATATACGTTATTACGTAATAGTATGTACCGTTATACGTTATAACGTAACACTATATAACGTTATACGTTATATGGCAATACTATATAACAATATACGTTATAACGTAACAATATATAACGTTATACGTTATATGGTAATACTATATAACGATATACGTTATTACGTAATAGTATATACCGTTATACGTTATAACGTAACACTATATATCGTTTTACGAGATATCTTAACGCTATATAACGTTATACGTTATACCGTAACAATATATAACGCTATACGTTATATGGTAATACTATATATCGTTATACGTTATAACGTAACACTATATAACGTTATACGTTATATGGTAATTCTACATAACGTTATACGTTATTACGTAATAGTATATATCGTTTTACCTTATATGGTAATGCTATATAACGTTATAGGTTATAACGTAACACTATATAACGTTATACGTTATATGGTAATAGTATATATCGTTATACGTTATAACGAAACCATATGTAACGTTATACGTTATATGGCAATAGTATATATCGTTATACGTTATAACGTAACAATATATAACGTTATACGTTATATGGTAATACTATATAACGATATACGTTATTACGTAACACTATATAACGTTATACGTTATATGCTAATACTATATAACAATATACGTTATAACGTAACAATATATAACGTTATACGTTATATGGTAATGCTATATAACATTGTACGTTATAACGTAACACTATATAACGTTATACGTTATATGGTAATAGTATATATCGTTATACGTTATAACGTAACAATATATAACGTTATACGTTATATGGTAATACTATATAACGATATACGTTATTACGTAATAGTATATATCGTTTTACGTTATATGGTAATGCTATATAACGTTATACGTTATAACGTAACACTATATAACGTTATACGTTACATGGTAATAGTATATATCGTTATACGTTATTACGTAATAGTATATATCGTTATACGTTACAACGTAACAATATATAACGTTATACGTTATATGGTAATACTATATAACGATATACGTTATTACGTAATAGTATATATCGTTATACGTTATAACGTAACACTATATAACGTTATACGTTATATGGTAATACTATATATCGTTATACGTTATAACGTAACACTATATAACGTTATACGTTATATGGTAATACTATATATCGTTATACGTTATAACGTAACAATATATAACGTTATACGTTATATGGTAATGCTATATACCGATATACGTTATTACGTAATAGTATATATCGTTATACGTTATTACGTAATAGTATATATCGTTATACGTTACAACGTTACAATATATAACGTTATACGTTATATGGTAATACTATATAACGATATACGTTATTACGTAATAGTATATATCGTTATACGTTATACCGTAACACTATATATCGTTTTACGATATATGGTAATGCTACATAACGTTATACGTTATAACGTAACACTATATAACGTTATACGTTATATGGTAATACTATATATCGTTATACGTTATAACGTAACAATATATAACGTTATACGTTATATGGAAATACTATATAACAATATACGTTATTACGTAATAGTATATATCGTTATGCGTTATAACGTAACACTATATATCGTTTTACAATATATGGTAATGCTATATAACGTTATACGTTATACCGTAACAATATATAACGTTATACGTTATATGGTAATACTATATAACGATATACGTTATTACGTAATAGTATATATCGTTATGCGTTATAACGTAACACTATATATCGTTTTACGATATATGGTAATGCTATATAACGTTATACGTTATATGGTAATGCTATACAACGTTATACGTTATAACGTAACACTATATAACGTTATACGTTATATGGAAATACTATATAACGATATACGTTATTACGTAATAGTATATACCGTTATACGTTATAACGTAACACTATATATCGTTTTACGACATATCTTAATGCTATATAACGTTATACGTTATACCGTAACAATATATAACGTTATACGTTATATGGTAATACTATATATCGTTATACGTTATTACGTAATAGTATATGTCGTTTTACGTTATATGGTAATGCTACATAACGTTATGCGTTATAACGCAACACTATGTAACGTTATACGTTACATGGTAATAGTATATATCGTTATACGTTATAACGAAACCATATGTAACGTTATACGTTATATGGCAATAGTATATATCGTTATACGTGATAACGTAAGAATATATAACGTTATACGTTATATGGTAATAGTATATATCGTTATACGTTATTACGTAATAGTATATATCGTTATACGTTACAACGTTACAATATATAACGTTATACGTTATATGGTAATACTATATAACGATATACGTTATTACGTAATAGTATATATCGTTATACGTTATAACGTAACACTATATATCGTTTTACGATATATGGTAATGCTACATAACGTTATACGTTATAACGTAACACTATATAACGTTATACGTTATATGGTAATACTATATATCGTTATACGTTATAACGTAACAATATATAACGTTATACGTTATATGGAAATACTATATAACAATATACGTTATTACGTAATAGTATATATCGTTATGCGTTATAACGTAACACTATATATCGTTTTACAATATATGGTAAAGCTATATAACGTTATACGTTATACCGTAACAATATATAACGTTATACGTTATATGGTAATACTATATAACGATATACGTTATTACGTAATAGTATATATCGTTATGCGTTATAACGTAACACTATATATCGTTTTACGATATATGGTAATGCTATATAACGTTATACGTTATAACGTAACAATATATAACGTTATACGTTATATGGTAATGCTATACAACGTTATACGTTATAACGTAACACTATATAACGTTATACGTTATATGGAAATACTATATAACGATATACGTTATTACGTAATAGTATATACCGTTATACGTTATAACGTAACACTATATATCGTTTTACGACATATCTTAATGCTATTTAACGTTATACGTTATACCGTAACAATATATAACGTTATACGTTATATGGTAATACTATATATCGTTATACGTTATAACGTAACACTATATAACGTTATACGTTATATGGTAATTCTACATAACGTTATGCGTTATTACGTAATAGTATATATCGTTTTACCTTATATTGTAATGCTATATAACGTTATACGTTATAACGTAACACTATATAACGTTATACGTTATATGGTAATAGTATATGTCGTTATACGTTATAACGTAACAATGTATAACGTTATACGTTATATGGTAATACTATATAACGATATACGTTATTACGTAATAGTATATATCGTTTTACGTTATATGGTAATGCTACATAACGTTATGCGTTATAACGTAACACTATGTAACGTTATACGTTACATGGTAATAGTATATATCGTTATACGTTATAACGAAACCATATGTAACGTTATACGTTATATGGCAATAGTATATATCGTTATACGTTATAACGTAACAATATATAACGTTATACGTAATATGGTAATACTATATAACGATATACGTTATTACGTAATAGTATATATCGTTATACGTTATAACGTAACACTATATATCGTTTTACGATATATGGTAATGCTATATAACGTTATACGTTATAACGTAACACTATATAACGTTATACGTTATATGGTAATACTATATATCGTTAAACGTTATAACGTAACAATATATAACGTTATACGTTATATGGTAATGCTATATAACGATATACGTTATTACGTAATAGTATATATCGTTATACGTTATAACGTAACACTATATATCGTTTTACGATATATGGTAATGCTACATAACGTTATACGTTATAACGTAACACTAAATAACGTTATACGTTATTACGTAATACTATATATCGTTTTACGTTATATGGTAATGCTATATAACGTTATACGTTATAACGTAACACTATATAACGTTATACGTTATATGGTAATAGTATATATCGTTATACGTTATAACGTAACAATATATAACGTTATACGTTATATGGTAATAGTATATATCGTTATACGTTATAACGTAACAATATATAACGTTATACGTTATATGGTAATGATATATAACGTTATACGTTGAAACGTAATAGTATATATCGTTATACGTTATAACGTAACACTATATAACATTATACGTTATATGGTAATTCTATATAACGTTATACGTTATTACGTAATAGTATATATCGTTTTACCTTATATGGTAATGCTATATAACATTATACGTTATAACGTAACACTATATAACGTTATACGTTATATGGTAATAGTATATATCGTTATACGTTATAACGTAACAATATATAACGTTATACGTTATATGGTAATACTATATAACGATATACGTTATTACGTAATAGTATATATCGTTTTACGTTATATGGTAATGCTATATAACGTTATACGTTATAACGTAACACTATATAACGTTATACGTTACATGGTAATAGTATATATCGTTATACGTTATAACGTAACAATATATAACGTTATACGTTATATGGTAATGCTATATAACGATATACGTTATTACGTAATAGTATATATCGTTATACGTTATTACGTAATAGTATATAACGTTATACGTTACAACGTAACAATATATAACGTTATACGTTATATGGTAATACTATATAACGATATACGTTATTACGTATTAGTATATATCGTTATACGTTATAACGTAACACTATATATCGTTTTACGATATATGGTAATGCTACATAACGTTATACGTTATAACGTAACCCTATATAACGTTATACGTTATATGGTAATACTATATACCGTTATACGTTATAACGTAACAATATATAACGTTATACGTTATATGGAAATACTATATAACAATATACGTTATTACGTAATAGTATATATCGTTTTACCTTATATGGTAATGCTATATAACATTATACGTTATAACGTAACACTATATAACGTTATACGTTATATGGTAATAGTATATATCGTTATACGTTATAACGTAACAATATATAACGTTATACGTTATATGGTAATGCTATATAACGATATACGTTATTACGTAATAGTATATATCATTATACTTTATTACGTAATAGTATATATCGTTATACGTTACAACGTAACAATATATAACGTTATACGTTATATGGTAATACTATATAACGATATACGTTATTACGTAATAGTATATATCGTTATACGTTATAACGTAACACTATATAACGTTATACGTTATAACGCAACAATACATAACGTTATACGTTATATGGTAATAGTATATATCATTATACGTTATAACGTAACAATATATAACGTTATACGTTATATGGTAATGCTATATAACGTTATACGTTATAACGTAACACTATATAACGTTATACGTTATATGGAAATACTATATAACGATATACGTTATTACGTAATAGTATATATCGTTATACGTTACAACGTAACAATATATAACGTTACACGTTATATGGTAATACTATATAACGATATACGTTATTACGTAATAGTATATATCGTAATACGCTATATCGTAACACTATATATCGTTTTACGATATATGGTAGTGCTACATAACGTTATACTTCATAACGTAACACTATATAACGTTATACGTTATATGGTAATAGTATATATCGTTATACGTTATAACGTTGGAATATATAACGTTATACGTTATACGGTAATACTATATATCGTTATACGTTATAACGTAACAATATATAACGTTATACGTTATATGGTAATGCTATATAACGATATACGTTATTACGTAATAGTATATATCGTTATACGTTATATGGTAATGCTATATAACGATATACGTTATTACGTAATAGCATATATCGTTATACGTTACAACGTAACAATATATAACGTTATACGTTATATGGTAATACTATATAACGATATACGTTATTACGTAATAGTATATATCGTTATACGTTATAACGTAACACTATATATCGTTTTACGATATATGGTAATGCTGCATATCGTTATACGTTATAACGTAACACTATATAACGTTATACGTTATTACGTAATAGTATATATCGTTTTACGTTATATGGTAATGCCATATAACGTTATACGTTATAACGTAACACTATATAACGTTATACGTTATATGGTAATAGTATATATCGTTATACGTGATAACGTAAGAATATATAACGTTATACGTTATATGGTAATAGTATATATCGTTATACGTTATAACGTAACAATATATAACGTTATACGTTATATGGTAATACTATATAACGATATACGTTATTACGTAATAGTATATATCGTTTTACGTTATATGGTAATGCTATATAACGTTATACGTTATAACGTAACACTATATAACGTTATACGTTACATGGTAATAGTATATATCGTTATACGTTATAACGTAACACTATATAACGTTATACGTTATATGGAAATACTATATAACGATATACGTTATTACGTAATAGTATATATCGTTATACGTTATAACGTAACACTATATAACGTTATACGTTATTACGTAATAGTATATATCGTTTTACGTTATATGGTAATGCCATATAACGTTATACGTTATAACGTAACACTATATAACGTTATACGTTATATGGTAATAGTATATATCGTTATACGTGATAACGTAAGAATATATAACGTTATACGTTATATGGTAATAGTATATATCGTTATACGTTATAACGTAACAATATATAACGTTATACGTTATATGGTAATACTATATAACGATATACGTTATTACGTAATAGTATATAACGTTATACGTTATATGGTAATGCTATATAACGATATACGTTATTACGTAATAGTATATATCGTTATACGTTATTACGTAATAGTATATAACGTTATACGTTACAACGTAACAATATATAACGTTATACGTTATATGGTAATACTATATAACGATATACGTTATTACGTATTAGTATATATCGTTATACGTTATAACGTAACACTATATATCGTTTTACGATATATGGTAATGCTACATAACGTTATACGTTATAACGTAACCCTATATAACGTTATACGTTATATGGTAATACTATATACCGTTATACGTTATAACGTAACAATATATAACGTTATACGTTATATGGAAATACTATATAACAATATACGTTATTACGTAATAGTATATGTCGTTTTACCTTATATGGTAATGCTATATAACATTATACGTTATAACGTAACACTATATAACGTTATACGTTATATGGTAATAGTATATATCGTTATACGTTATAACGTAACAATATATAACGTTATACGTTATATGGTAATGCTATATAACGATATACGTTATTACGTAATAGTATATATCATTATACTTTATTACGTAATAGTATATATCGTTATACGTTACAACGTAACAATATATAACGTTATACGTTATATGGTAATACTATATAACGATATACGTTATTACGTAATAGTATATATCGTTATACGTTATAACGTAACACTATATATCGTTTTACGATATACGGTAATGCTATGTAACGTTATACGTTATAACGTAACACTATATAACGTTATACGTTATATGGTAATACTATATATCGTTATACGTTATAACGTAACAGTATATATCGTTATACGTTATATGGTAATGCTATATAACGATATACGTTGTTACGTAATAGTATATATCGTTATACGTTATTACGTAATAGTATATATCGTTATACGTTACAACGTAACAATATATAACGTTACACGTTATATGGTAATACTATATAACGATATACGTTATTACGTAATAGTATATATCGTAATACGCTATATCGTAACACTATATATCGTTTTACGATATATGGTAGTGCTACATAACGTTATACGTTATAACGTAACACTATATAACGTTATACGTTATATGGTAATAGTATATATCGTTATACGTTATAACGTTGGAATATATAACGTTATACGTTATACGGTAATACTATATATCGTTATACGTTATAACGTAACAATATATAACGTTATACGTTATATGGTAATGCTATATAACGATATACGTTATTACGTAATAGTATATATCGTTATACGTTATATGGTAATGCTATATAACGATATACGTTATTACGTAATAGTATATATCGTTATACGTTACAACGTAACAATATATAACGTTATACGTTATATGGTAATACTATATAACGATATACGTTATTACGTAATAGTATATATCGTTATACGTTATAACGTAACACTATATATCGTGTGACGATATATGATAATGCTACATAACGTTATACGTTATAACGTAACACTATATAACGTTATACGTTATATGGTAATACTATATATCGTTAAATGTTATAACGTAACAATATATAACGTTATACGTTATATGGTAATACTATATAACGATATACGTTATTACGTAACAGTATTTATCGTTATACGTTATAACGTAACACTATATAACGTTATACGTTATATGGTAATACTATATAACGTTATACGTTATTACGTAATAGTATATATCGTTTTACGTTATATGGAAATACTATATAACGATTTACGTTATTACGTAATAGTAGATATCGTTATACGTTATAACGTAACACTATATAACGTTATACGTTATATGGCAATTCTATATAACGTTAGACGTTATTACGTAATAGTATATATCGTTTTACGTTATATGGTAATGCTATATAACGTTATACGTTATAACGTAACACTATATAACGTTATACGTTATAACGCAACAATACATAACGTTATACGTTATATGGTAATAGTATATATCATTATACGTTATAACGTAACAATATATAACGTTATACGTTATATGGTAATAGTATATATCGTTATAAGTTATAACGTAACAATATATAACGTTATACGTTATATGGTAATGCTATATAACGTTATACGTTATAACGTAACACTATATAACGTTATACGTTATATGGAAATACTATATAACGATATACGTTATTACGTAATAGTATATATCGTTATACGTTACAACGTAACAATATATAACGTTACACGTTATATGGTAATACTATATAACGATATACGTTATTACGTAATAGTATATATCGTAATACGCTATATCGTAACACTATATATCGTTTTACGATATATGGTAGTGCTACATAACGTTATACTTCATAACGTAACACTATATAACGTTATACGTTATATGGTAATAGTATATATCGTTATACGTTATAACGTTGGAATATATAACGTTATACGTTATACGGTAATACTATATATCGTTATACGTTATAACGTAACAATATATAACGTTATACGTTATATGGTAATGCTATATAACGATATACGTTATTACGTAATAGTATATATCGTTATACGTTATATGGTAATGCTATATAACGATATACGTTATTACGTAATAGCATATATCGTTATACGTTACAACGTAACAATATATAACGTTATACGTTATATGGTAATACTATATAACGATATACGTTATTACGTAATAGTATATATCGTTATACGTTATAACGTAACACTATATATCGTTTTACGATATATGGTAATGCTGCATATCGTTATACGTTATAACGTAACACTATATAACGTTATACGTTATTACGTAATAGTATATATCGTTTTACGTTATATGGTAATGCCATATAACGTTATACGTTATAACGTAACACTATATAACGTTATACGTTATATGGTAATAGTATATATCGTTATACGTGATAACGTAAGAATATATAACGTTATACGTTATATGGTAATAGTATATATCGTTATACGTTATAACGTAACAATATATAACGTTATACGTTATATGGTAATACTATATAACGATATACGTTATTACGTAATAGTATATATCGTTTTACGTTATATGGTAATGCTATATAACGTTATACGTTATAACGTAACACTATATAACGTTATACGTTACATGGTAATAGTATATATCGTTATACGTTATAACGTAACACTATATAACGTTATACGTTATATGGAAATACTATATAACGATATACGTTATTACGTAATAGTATATATCGTTATACGTTATAACGTAACACTATATAACGTTATACGTTATATGGTAATTCTATATAACGTTATACGTTATTACGTAATAGTATATATCGTTATACGTTATAACGTAACACTATATATCGTTTTACGATATATGGTAATGCTATATAACGTTATACGTTATACCGTAACAATATATAACGTTATACGTTATACCGTAACAATATATAACGTTATACGTTATATGGTAATACTATATATCGTTATACGTTATAACGTAACACTATATAACGTTATACGTTATATGGAAATACTATATAACGATATACGTTATTACGTAATAGTATATATCGTTATACGTTATAACGTAACACTATATGACGTTATACGTTATATGGCAATACTATATAACAATATACGTTATAACGTAACAATATATAACGTTATACGTTATATGGTAATACTATATAACGATATACGCTATTACGTAATAGTATATACCGTTATACGTTATAACGTAACACTATATATCGTTTTACGATATATCTTAATGCTATATAGCGTTATACGTTATACCGTAACAATATATAACGTTATACGTTATATGGTAATACTATATAACGATATACGTTATTACGTAATAGTATATATCGTTATACGTTATAACGTAACACTATATATCGTTTTACGGTATATGGTAATGCTATATAACGTTATACGTTATAACGTAACACTACATAACGTTATACGTTATATGGTAATAGTATATATCGTTATACGTTATAACGTAACAATATATAACGTTATACGTTATATGGTAATACTATATAACGATATACGTTATTACGTAATAGTATATATCGTTTTACGTTATATGGTCATGCTACATAACGTTATACGTTATAACGTAACACTATATAACGTTATACGTTACATGGTAATAGTATATATCGTTATACGTTATAACGAAACCATATGTAACGTTATACGTTATATGGAACAGTATATATCGTTATACGTTATAACGTAACAATATATAACGTTATACGTTATATGGTAATACTATATAACGATATACGTTGTTACGTAATAGTATATATCGTTATACGTTATAACGTAACACTATATATCGTTTTACGGTATATGGTAATGCTATATAACGTTATACGTTATAACGTAACACTACATAACGTTATACGTTATATGGTAAGACTATATATCGTTATACGTTATAACGTAACAATATATAACGTTATACGTTATATGGTAATGCTATATAACGATATACGTTATTACGTAATAGCATATATCGTTATACGTTACAACGTAACAATATATAACGTTATACGTTATATGGTAATACTATATAACGATATACGTTATTACGTAATTGTGTATATCGTTATACGTTATAACGTAACACTATATATCGTTTTACGATATATGGTAATGCTACATAACGTTATACGTTATAACGTAACACTATATAACGTTATACGTTATTACGTAAAACTATATATCGTTTTACGTTATATGGTAATGCTATATAACGTTATACGTTATAACGTAACACTATATAACGTTATACGTTATATGGTAATAGTATATATCGTCATAGGTTATAACGTAACACTGTATAACGTTATACGTTATATGGTAATTCTATATAACGTTATACGTTATTACGTAGTAGTATATATCGTTTTACGCTATATGGTAATACTATATAACGTTATACGTTATATGGTCATAGTATATATCGTTATACGTTGTAACGTAAGAATATATAACGTTATACGTTATATGGTAATGCTATATAACGTTATACGTTATTACGTAATAGTATATATCGTTATACGTTATATGGTAATGCTATATAACGTTATACGTTATTACGTAGTAGTATGTATCGTTTTACGTTATATGGTAATGCTATATAACGTTATACGTTATAACCTAACACTATATAACGTTATACGTTATATGGTAATAGTATATATCGTTATACGTTATATGGTAATAGTATATATCGTTATACGTTATAACGTAAAAATATATAATGTTATACGTTATATGGTAATACTATATAACGATATACGTTATTACGTAATAGTATATATCGTTTTACGTTATAAGGTAATGCTATATAACGTTATACGTTATAACGTAACACTGTATAACGTTATACGTTATAACGTAACAATACATAACGTTATACGTTATATGGTAATAGTATATATCATTATACGTTATAACGTAACAATATATAACGTTATACGTTATATGGTAATAGTATATATCGTTATACGTTATAACGTAACAATATATAACGTTATACGTTATATGGTAATGCTATATAACGTTATACGTTATAACGTAACACTATATAACGTTATACGTTATATGGAAATACTATATAAGGATATACGTTATTACGTAATAGTATATATCGTTATACGTTATAACGTAACACTATATAACGTTATACGTTATATGGTAATTCTATATAACGTTTTACGTTATTACGTAGTAGTATATATCGTTTTACGTTATATGGTAATGCTATATAACGTTATACGTTATAACGTAACACTATATAACGTTATACGTTATATGGTAATAGTATATATCGTTATACGTTATAACGTAACAATATATAACGTTATACGTTATATGGAAATACTATATAACAATATACGTTATTACGTAATAGTATATATCGTTATACGTTATATGGTAATGCTATATAACGATATACGTTGTAACGTAACACTATATAACGTTATACGTTATATGGAAATACAATATAACAATATACGTTATTACGTAATAGTATATATCGTTATACGTTACAACGTAACAATATATAACGTTATACGTTATATGGTAATACTATATAACGATATACGTTATTACGTAATAGTATATATCGTTATACGTTATAACGTTAGAATATATAACGTTATACGTTACACGGTAATACTATATATCGTTATACGTTATAACGTAACAATATATAACGTTATACGTTATATGGTAATACTATATAACGATATACGTTATTACGTAACACTATATATCGTTATACGTTACAACGTAACAATATATAACGTTACACGTTATATGGTAATACTATATAACGATATACGTTATTACGTAATAGTATATATCGTAATACGCTATATCGTAACACTATATATCGTTTTACGATATATGGTAGTGCTACATAACGTTATACGTTATAACGTAACACTATATAACGTTATACGTTATATGGTAATAGTATATATCGTTATACGTTATAACGTTGGAATATATAACGTTATACGTTATACGGTAATACTATATAACAATATACGTTATTACGTAATAGTATATATCGTTTTACCTTATATGGTAATGCTATATAACATTATACGTTATAACGTAACACTATATAACGTTATACGTTATATGGTAATAGTATATATCGTTATACGTTATAACGTAACAATATATAACGTTATACGTTATATGGTAATGCTATATAACGATATACGTTATTACGTAATAGTATATATCATTATACTTTATTACGTAATAGTATATATCGTTATACGTTACAACGTAACAATATATAACGTTATACGTTATATGGTAATACTATATAACGATATACGTTATTACGTAATAGTATATATCGTTATACGTTATAACGTAACACTATATATCGTTTTACGATATACGGTAATGCTATGTAACGTTATACGTTATAACGTAACACTATATAACGTTATACGTTATATGGTAATACTATATATCGTTATACGTTATAACGTAACAGTATATATCGTTATACGTTATATGGTAATGCTATATAACGATATACGTTGTTACGTAATAGTATATATCGTTATACGTTATTACGTAATATTATATATCGTTATACGTTACAACGTAACAATATATAACGTTACACGTTATATGGTAATACTATATAACGATATACGTTATTACGTAATAGTATATATCGTAATACGCTATATCGTAACACTATATATCGTTTTACGATATATGGTAGTGCTACATAACGTTATACGTTATAACGTAACACTATATAACGTTATACGTTATATGGTAATAGTATATATCGTTATACGTTATAACGTTGGAATATATAACGTTATACGTTATACGGTAATACTATATATCGTTATACGTTATAACGTAACAATATATAACGTTATACGTTATATGGTAATGCTATATAACGATATACGTTATTACGTAATAGTATATATCGTTATACGTTATATGGTAATGCTATATAACGATATACGTTATTACGTAATAGTATATATCGTTATACGTTACAACGTAACAATATATAACGTTATACGTTATATGGTAATACTATATAACGATATACGTTATTACGTAATAGTATATATCGTTATACGTTGTAACGTAACACTATATATCGTGTGACGATATATGATAATGCTACATAACGTTATACGTTATAACGTAACACTATATAACGTTATACGTTATATGGTAATACTATATATCGTTAAATGTTATAACGTAACAATATATAACGTTATACGTTATATGGTAATACTATATAACGATATACGTTATTACGTAACAGTATTTATCGTTATACGTTATAACGTAACACTATATAACGTTATACGTTATATGGTAATACTATATAACGTTATACGTTATTACGTAATAGTATATATCGTTTTACGTTATATGGAAATACTATATAACGATTTACGTTATTACGTAATAGTAGATATCGTTATACGTTATAACGTAACACTATATAACGTTATACGTTATATGGCAATTCTATATAACGTTATACGTTATTACGTAATAGTATATATCGTTTTACGTTATATGGTAATGCTATATAACGTTATACGTTATAACGTAACACTATATAACGTTATACGTTATAACGCAACAATACATAACGTTATACGTTATATGGTAATAGTATATATCATTATACGTTATAACGTAACAATATATAACGTTATACGTTATATGGTAATAGTATATATCGTTATAAGTTATAACGTAACAATATATAACGTTATACGTTATATGGTAATGCTATATAACGTTATACGTTATAACGTAACACTATATAACGTTATACGTTATATGGAAATACTATATAACGATATACGTTATTACGTAATAGTATATATCGTTATACGTTACAACGTAACAATATATAACGTTACACGTTATATGGTAATACTATATAACGATATACGTTATTACGTAATAGTATATATCGTAATACGCTATATCGTAACACTATATATCGTTTTACGATATATGGTAGTGCTACATAACGTTATACGTTATAACGTAACACTATATAACGTTATACGTTATATGGTAATAGTATATATCGTTATACGTTATAACGTTGGAATATATAACGTTATACGTTATACGGTAATACTATATATCGTTATACGTTATAACGTAACAATATATAACGTTATACGTTATATGGTAATGCTATATAACGATATACGTTATTACGTAATAGTATATATCGTTATACGTTATATGGTAATGCTATATAACGATATACGTTATTACGTAATAGTATATATCGTTATACGTTACAACGTAACAATATATAACGTTATACGTTATATGGTAATACTATATAACGATATACGTTATTACGTAATAGTATATATCGTTATACGTTATAACGTAACACTATATATCGTTTTACGATATATGGTAATGCTGCATAACGTTATACGTTATAACGTAACACTATATAACGTTATACGTTATTACGTAATAGTATATATCGTTTTACGTTATATGGTAATGCCATATAACGTTATACGTTATAACGTAACACTATATAACGTTATACGTTATATGGTAATAGTATATATCGTTATACGTGATAACGTAACAATATATAACGTTATACGTTATATGGTAATAGTATATATCGTTATACGTTATAACGTAACAATATATAACGTTATACGTTATATGGTAATACTATATAACGATATACGTTATTACGTAATAGTATATATCGTTTTACGTTATATGGTAATGCTATATAACGTTATACGTTATAACGTAACACTATATAACGTTATACGTTACATGGTAATAGTATATATCGTTATACGTTATAACGTAACACTATATAACGTTATACGTTATATGGAAATACTATATAACGATATACGTTATTACGTAATAGTATATATCGTTATACGTTATAACGTAACACTATATAACGTTATACGTTATATGGTAATTCTATATAACGTTATACGTTATTACGTAATAGTATATATCGTTATACGTTATAACGTAACACTATATATCGTTTTACGATATATGGTAATGCTATATAACGTTATACGTTATACCGTAACAATATATAACGTTATACGTTATATGGTAATACTATATATCGTTATACGTTATAACGTAACACTATATAACGTTATACGTTATATGGAAATACTATATAACGATATACGTTATTACGTAATAGTATATATCGTTATACGTTATAACGTAACACTATATGACGTTATACGTTATATGGCAATACTATATAACAATATACGTTATAACGTAACAATATATAACGTTATACGTTATATGGTAATACTATATAACGATATACGCTATTACGTAATAGTATATACCGTTATACGTCATAACGTAACACTATATATCGTTTTACGATATATGTTAATGCTATATAGCGTTATACGTTATACCGTAACAATATATAACGTTATACGTTATATGGTAATACTATATAACGATATACGTTATTACGTAATAGTATATATCGTTATACGTTATAACGTAACACTATATATCGTTTTACGGTATATGGTAATGCTATATAACGTTATACGTTATAACGTAACACTACATAACGTTATACGTTATATGGTAATAGTATATATCGTTATACGTTATAACGTAACAATATATAACGTTATACGTTATATGGTAATACTATATAACGATATACGTTATTACGTAATAGTATATATCGTTTTACGTTATATGGTCATGCTACATAACGTTATACGTTATAACGTAACACTATATAACGTTATACGTTACATGGTAATAGTATATATCGTTATACGTTATAACGAAACCATATGTAACGTTATACGTTATATGGCAACAGTATATATCGTTATACGTTATAACGTAACAATATATAACGTTATACGTTATATGGTAATACTATATAACGATATACGTTGTTACGTAATAGTATATATCGTTATACGTTATATGGAAATACTATATAACGATATACGTTATTACGTAATAGTATATATCGTTATAAGTTACAACGTAACAATATATAACGTTACACGTTATATGGTAATACTATATAACGATATACGTTATTACGTAATAGTATATATCGTAATACGCTATATCGTAACACTATATATCGTTTTACGATATATGGTAGTGCTACATAACGTTATACGTTATAACGTAACACTATATAACGTTATACGTTATATGGTAATAGTATATATCGTTATACGTTATAACGTTGGAATATATAACGTTATACGTTATACGGTAATACTATATATCGTTATACGTTATAACGTAACAATATATAACGTTATACGTTATATGGTAATGCTATATAACGATATACGTTATTACGTAATAGTATATATCGTTATACGTTATATGGTAATGCTATATAACGATATACGTTATTACGTAATAGTATATATCGTTATACGTTACAACGTAACAATATATAACGTTATACGTTATATGGTAATACTATATAATGATATACGTTATTACGTAATAGTATATATCGTTATACGTTATAACGTAACACTATATATTGTTTTACGATATATGGTAATGCTGCATAACGTTATACGTTATAACGTAACACTATATAACGTTATACGTTATTACGTAATAGTATATATCGTTTTACGTTATATGGTAATGCCATATAACGTTATACGTTATAACGTAACACTATATATTGTTTTACGATATATGGTAATGCTGCATAACGTTATACGTTATAACGTAACACTATATAACGTTATACGTTATTACGTAATAGTATATATCGTTTTACGTTATATGGTAATGCCATATAACGTTATACGTTATAACGTAACACTATATAACGTTATACGTTATATGGTAATAGTATATATCGTTATACGTGATAACGTAACCATATATAACGTTATACGTTATATGGTAATAGTATATATCGTTATACGTTATAACGTAACAATATATAAGGTTATACGTTATATGGTAATACTATATAACGATATACGTTATTACGTAATAGTATATATCGTTTTACGTTATATGGTAATGCTATATAACGTTATACGTTATAACGTAACACTATATAACGTTATACGTTACATGGTAATAGTATATATCGTTATACGTTATAACGTAACACTATATAACGTTATACGTTATATGGAAATACTATATAACGATATACGTTATTACGTAATAGTATATATCGTTATACGTTATAACGTAACACTATATAACGTTATACGTTATATGGTAATTCTATATAACGTTATACGTTATTACGTAATAGTATATATCGTTTTACGTTATATGGTAATGCTATATAACGTTATACGTTATAACGTAACACTATATAACGTTATACGTTACATGGTAATAGTATATATCGTTATACGTTATAACGAAACCATATATAACGTTATACGTTATATGGTAATAGTATATATCGTTATACGTTATAACGTAACACTGTATATCGTTTTACGATATATGGTAATGCTATATAACGTTATACGTTATAACGTAACACTATATAACGTTATACGTTATATGGTAATACTATATATCGTTATACGTTATAACGTAACAATATCTAACGTTATACGTTATATGGTAATGCTATATAACGATATACGTTATTACGTAATAGTATATATCGTTATACGTTATAACGTAAGAATATATAACGTTATACGTTATATGGTAATACTATATATCGTTATACGTTATAACGTAACAATATATAACGTTATACGTTATATGGTAATGCTATATAACGATATTCGTTATTACGTAATAGTATATATCGTTATACGTTATTACGTAATAGTATATAATGTTACACTTTATATGGTAATACTATATAACGTTATACGTTATAACGTATCACTATATAACGTTATACGTTATATGGTAATACTATATAACGATATACGTTATTACGTAATAGTATATATCGTTATACGTTATAACGTAACACTATATGACGTTATACGTTATATGGCAATACTATATAACAATATACGTTATAACGTAACAATATATAACGTTATACGTTATATGGTAATACTATATAACGATATACGCTATTACGTAATAGTATATACCGTTATACGTTATAACGTAACACTATATATCGTTTTACGATATATCTTAATGCTATATAACGTTATACGTTATACCGTAACAATATATAACGTTATACGTTATATGGTAATACTATATATCGTTATACGTTATAACGTAACACTATATAACGTTATACGTTATATGGTAATAGTATATATCGTTATACGTTATAACGTAACAATATATAACGTTATACGTTATATGGTAATACTATATAACGATATACGCTATTACGTAATAGTATATACCGTTATACGTCATAACGTAACACTATATATCGTTTTACGATATATCTTAATGCTATATAGCGTTATACGTTATACCGTAACAATATATAACGTTATACGTTATATGGTAATACTATATAACGATATACGTTATTACGTAATAGTATATATCGTTATACGTTATAACGTTGGAATATATAACGTTATACGTTATACGGTAATACTATATATCGTTATACGTTATAACGTAACAATATATAACGTTATACGTTATATGGTAATGCTATATAACGATATACGTTATTACGTAATAGTATATATCGTTATACGTTATATGGTAATACTATATAACGATATACGTTGTTACGTAATAGTATATATCGTTATACGTTATAACGTAACACTATATATCGTTTTACGGTATATGGTAATGCTATATAACGTTATACGTTATAACGTAACACTACATAACGTTATACGTTATATGGTAAGACTATATATCGTTATACGTTATAACGTAACAATATATAACGTTATACGTTATATGGTAATGCTATATAACGATATACGTTATTACGTAATAGCATATATCGTTATACGTTACAACGTAACAATATATAACGTTATACGTTATATGGTAATACTATATAACGATATACGTTATTACGTAATAGTGTATATCGTTATACGTTATAACGTAACACTATATATCGTTTTACGATATATGGTAATGCTACATAACGTTATACGTTATAACGTAACACTATATAACGTTATACGTTATTACGTAAAACTATATATCGTTTTACGTTATATGGTAATGCTATATAACGTTATACGTTATAACGTAACACTATATAACGTTATACGTTATATGGTAATAGTATATATCGTCATAGGTTATAACGTAACACTATATAACGTTATACGTTATATGGTAATTCTATATAACGTTATACGTTATTACGTAGTAGTATATATCGTTTTACGCTATATGGTAATACTATATAACGTTATACGTTATATGGTAATAGTATATATCGTTATACGTTGTAACGTAAGAATATATAACGTTATACGTTATATGGTAATGCTATATAACGTTATACGTTATTACGTAATAGTATATATCGTTATACGTTATATGGTAATGCTATATAACGTTATACGTTATTACGTAGTAGTATGTATCGTTTTACGTTATATGGTAATGCTATATAACGTTATACGTTATAACCTAACACTATATAACGTTATACGTTATATGGTAATAGTATATATCGTTATACGTTATATGGTAATAGTATATATCGTTATACGTTATAACGTAACAATATATAATGTTATACGTTATATGGTAATACTATATAACGATATACGTTATTACGTAATAGTATATATCGTTTTACGTTATAAGGTAATGCTATATAACGTTATACGTTATAACGTAACACTGTATAACGTTATACGTTATAACGTAACAATACATAACGTTATACGTTATATGGTAATAGTATATATCATTATACGTTATAACGTAACAATATATAACGTTATACGTTATATGGTAATAGTATATATCGTTATACGTTATAACGTAACAATATATAACGTTATACGTTATATGGTAATGCTATATAACGTTATACGTTATAACGTAACACTATATAACGTTATACGTTATATGGAAATACTATATAAGGATATACGTTATTACGTAATAGTATATATCGTTATACGTTATAACGTAACACTATATAACGTTATACGTTATATGGTAATTCTATATAACGTTTTACGTTATTACGTAGTAGTATATATCGTTTTACGTTATATGGTAATGCTATATAACGTTATACGTTATAACGTAACACTATATAACGTTATACGTTATATGGTAATAGTATATATCGTTATACGTTATAACGTAACAATATATAACGTTATACGTTATATGGAAATACTATATAACAATATACGTTATTACGTAATAGTATATATCGTTATACGTTATATGGTAATGCTATATAACGATATACGTTGTAACGTAACACTATATAACGTTATACGTTATATGGAAATACAATATAACAATATACGTTATTACGTAATAGTATATATCGTTATACGTTACAACGTAACAATATATAACGTTATACGTTATATGGTAATACTATATAACGATATACGTTATTACGTAATAGTATATATCGTTATACGTTATAACGTTAGAATATATAACGTTATACGTTACACGGTAATACTATATATCGTTATACGTTATAACGTAACAATATATAACGTTATACGTTATATGGTAATACTATATAACGATATACGTTATTACGTAACACTATATATCGTTATACGTTACAACGTAACAATATATAACGTTACACGTTATATGGTAATACTATATAACGATATACGTTATTACGTAATAGTATATATCGTAATACGCTATATCGTAACACTATATATCGTTTTACGATATATGGTAGTGCTACATAACGTTATACGTTATAACGTAACACTATATAACGTTATACGTTATATGGTAATAGTATATATCGTTATACGTTATAACGTTGGAATATATAACGTTATACGTTATACGGTAATACTATATAACAATATACGTTATTACGTAATAGTATATATCGTTTTACCTTATATGGTAATGCTATATAACATTATACGTTATAACGTAACACTATATAACGTTATACGTTATATGGTAATAGTATATATCGTTATACGTTATAACGTAACAATATATAACGTTATACGTTATATGGTAATGCTATATAACGATATACGTTATTACGTAATAGTATATATCATTATACTTTATTACGTAATAGTATATATCGTTATACGTTACAACGTAAAAATATATAACGTTATACGTTATATGGTAATACTATATAACGATATACGTTATTACGTAATAGTATATATCGTTATACGTTATAACGTAACACTATATATCGTTTTACGATATACGGTAATGCTATGTAACGTTATACGTTATAACGTAACACTATATAACGTTATACGTTATATGGTAATACTATATATCGTTATATGTTATAACGTAACAGTATATATCGTTATACGTTATATGGTAATGCTATATAACGATATACGTTGTTACGTAATAGTATATATCGTTATACGTTATTACGTAATAGTATATATCGTTATACGTTACAACGTAACAATATATAACGTTATACGTTATATGGTAATACTATATAACGATATACGTTGTTACGTAATAGTATATATCGTAATACGCTATATCGTAACACTATATATCGTTTTACGATATATGGTAATGCTACATAACGTTATACGTTATAACGTAACACTATATAACGTTATACGTTATATGGTAATAGTATATATCGTTATACGTTATAACGTTAGAATATATAACGTTATACGTTATACGGTAATACTATATATCGTTATACGTTATAACGTAACAATATATAACGTTATACGTTATATGGTAATGCTATATAACGATATACGTTATTACGTAATAGTATATATCGTTATACGTTATATGGTAATGCTATATAACGATATACGTTATTACGTAATAGTATATATCGTTATACGTTATTACGTAATAGTATATATTGTTATACTTTATATGGTAATACTATATAACGTTATACGTTATATGGTAATTCTATATAACGTTATATGTTATTACGTAATAGTATATATCGTTATACGTTATAACGTAACACTATATATCGTTTTACGATATATGGTAATGCTATATAACGTCATACGTTATACCGTAACAATATATAACGCTATACGTTATATGGTAATACTATATAACGATATACGTTATTACGTAATAGCATATATCGTTATGCGTTATAACGTAACACTATATATCGTTTTACGATATATGGTAATGCTATATAACGTTATACGTTATAACGTAACAATATATAACGTTATACGTTATATGGTAATGCTATACAACGTTATACGTTATAACGTAACACTATATAACGTTATACGTTATATGGAAATACTATATAACGATATACGTTATTACGTAATAGTATGTACCGTTATACGTTATAACGTAACACTATATAACGTTATACGTTATATGGCAATACTATATAACAATATACGTTATAACGTAACAATATATAACGTTATACGTTATATGGTAATACTATATAACGATATACGTTATTACGTAATAGTATATACCGTTATACGTTATAACGTAACACTATATATCGTTTTACGAGATATCTTAACGCTATATAACGTTATACGTTATACCGTAACAATATATAACGCTATACGTTATATGGTAATACTATATATCGTTATACGTTATAACGTAACACTATATAACGCTATACGTTATATGGTAATTCTACATAACGTTATACGTTATTACGTAATAGTATATATCGTTTTACCTTATATGGTAATGCTATATAACGTTATAGGTTATAACGTAACACTATATAACGTTATACGTTATATGGTAATAGTATATATCGTTATACGTTATAACGAAACCATATGTAACGTTATACGTTATATGGCAATAGTATATATCGTTATACGTTATAACGTAACAATATATAACGTTATACGTTATATGGTAATACTATATAACGATATACGTTATTACGTAACACTATATAACGTTATACGTTATATGGTAATACTATATAACGATATACGTTATTACGTAATAGTATATATCGTTTTACGTTATATGGTAATGCTATATAACGTTATACGTTATAACGTAACACTATATAACGTTATACGTTACATGGTAATAGTATATATCGTTATACGTTATTACGTAATAGTATATATCGTTATACGTTACAACGTAACAATATATAACGTTATACGTTATATGGTAATACTATATAACGATATACGTTATTACGTAATAGTATATATCGTTATACGTTATAACGTAACACTATATAACGTTATACGTTATATGGTAATACTATATATCGTTATACGTTATAACGTAACACTATATAACGTTATACGTTATATGGTAATACTATATATCGTTATACGTTATAACGTAACAATATATAACGTTATACGTTATATGGTAATGCTATATAACGATATACGTTATTACGTAATAGTATATATCGTTATACGTTATTACGTAATAGTATATATCGTTATACGTTACAACGTTACAATATATAACGTTATACGTTATATGGTAATACTATATAACGATATACGTTATTACGTAATAGTATATATCGTTATACGTTATAACGTAACACTATATATCGTTTTACGATATATGGTAATGCTACATAACGTTATACGTTATAACGTAACACTATATAACATTATACGTTATATGGTAATACTATATATCGTTATACGTTATAACGTAACAATATATAACGTTATACGTTATATGGAAATACTATATAACAATATACGTTATTACGTAATAGTATATATCGTTATGCGTTATAGCGTAACACTATATATCGTTTTACAATATATGGTAATGCTATATAACGTTATACGTTATACCGTAACAATATATAACGTTATACGTTATATGGTAATACTATATAACGATATACGTTATTACGTAATAGTATATATCGTTATGCGTTATAACGTAACACTATATATCGTTTTACGATATATGGTAATGCTATATAACGTTATACGTTATACCGTAACAATATATAACGTTATACGTTATATGGTAATACTATATATCGTTATACGTTATTACGTAATAGTATATGTCGTTTTACGTTATATGGTAATGCTACATAACGTTATGCGTTATAACGCAACACTATGTAACGTTATACGTTACATGGTAATAGTATATATCGTTATACGTTATAACGAAACCATATGTAACGTTATACGTTATATGGCAATAGTATATATCGTTATACGTTATAACGTAACAATATATAACGTTATACGTTATATGGTAATACTATATAACGATATACGTTATTACGTAATAGTATATATCGTTATACGTTATAACGTAACACTATATAACGTTATACGTTATATGGTAATACTATATATCGTTATACGTTATAACGTAACACTATATAACGTTATACGTTATATGGTAATACTATATATCGTTATACGTTATAACGTAACTATATATAACGTTATACGTTATATGGTAATGTATATAACGATATACGTTATTACGTAATAGTATATATCGTTATACGTTATTACGTAATAGTATATATCGTTATACGTTACAACGTTACAATATATAACGTTATACGTTATATGGTAATACTATATAACGATATACGTTATTACGTAATAGTATATATCGTTATACGTTATAACGTAACACTATATATCGTTTTACGATATATGGTAATGCTACATAACGTTATACGTTATAACGTAACACTATATAACGTTATACGTTATATGGTAATACTATATATCGTTATACGTTATAACGTAACAATATATAACGTTATACGTTATATGGAAATACTATATAACAATATACGTTATTACGTAATAGTATATATCGTTATGCGTTATAACGTAACACTATATATCGTTTTACAATATATGGTAATGCTATATAACGTTATACGTTATACCGTAACAATATATAACGTTATACGTTATATGGTAATACTATATAACGATATACGTTATTACGTAATAGTATATATCGTTATGCGTTATAACGTAACACTATATATCGTTTTACGATATATGGTAATGCTATATAACGTTATACGTTATAACGTAACAATATATAACGTTATACGTTATATGGTAATGCTATACAACGTTATACGTTATAACGTAACACTATATAACGTTATACGTTATATGGAAATACTATATAACGATATACGTTATTACGTAATAGTATATACCGTTATACGTTATAACGTAACACTATATATCGTTTTACGACATATCTTAATGCTATATAACGTTATACGTTATACCGTAACAATATATAACGTTATACGTTATATGGTAATACTATATATCGTTATACGTTATAACGTAACACTATATAACGTTATACGTTATATGGTAATTCTACATAACGTTATGCGTTATTACGTAATAGTATATATCGTTTTACCTTATATGGTAATGCTATATAACGTTATACGTTATAACGTAACACTATATAACGTTATACGTTATATGGTAATAGTATATGTCGTTATACGTTATAACGTAACAATGTATAACGTTATACGTTATATGGTAATACTATATAACGATATACGTTATTACGTAATAGTATATATCGTTTTACGTTATATGGTAATGCTACATAACGTTATGCGTTATAACGTAACACTATGTAACGTTATACGTTACATGGTAATAGTATATATCGTTATACGTTATAACGAAACCATATGTAACGTTATACGTTATATGGCAATAGTATATATCGTTATACGTTATAACGTAACAATATATAACGTTATACGTAATATGGTAATACTATATAACGATATACGTTATTACGTAATAGTATATATCGTTATACGTTATAACGTAACACTATATATCGTTTTACGATATATGGTAATGCTATATAACGTTATACGTTATAACGTAACACTATATAACGTTATACGTTATATGGTAATACTATATATCGTTAAACGTTATAACGTAACAATATATAACGTTATACGTTATATGGTAATGCTATATAACGATATACGTTATTACGTAATAGTATATATCGTTATACGTTATAACGTAACACTATATATCGTTTTACGATATATGGTAATGCTACATAACGTTATACGTTATAACGTAACACTAAATAACGTTATACGTTATTACGTAATACTATATATCGTTTTACGTTATATGGTAATGCTATATAACGTTATACGTTATAACGTAATAGTATATATCGTTTTACCTTATATGGTAATGCTATATAACATTATACGTTATAACGTAACACTATATAACGTTATACGTTATATGGTAATAGTATATATCGTTATACGTTATAACGTAACAATATATAACGTTATACGTTATATGGTAATACTATATAACGATATACGTTATTACGTAATAGTATATATCGTTTTACGTTATATGGTAATGCTATATAACGTTATACGTTATAACGTAACACTATATAACGTTATACGTTACATGGTAATAGTATATAACGTTATACGTTATAACGTAACAATATATAACGTTATACGTTATATGGTAATGCTATATAACGATATACGTTATTACGTAATAGTATATATCGTTATACGTTATTACGTAATAGTATATAACGTTATACGTTACAACGTAACAATATATAACGTTATACGTTATATGGTAATACTATATAACGATATACGTTATTACGTATTAGTATATATCGTTATACGTTATAACGTAACACTATATATCGTTTTACGATATATGGTAATGCTACAAAACGTTATACGTTATAACGTAACCCTATATAACGTTATACGTTATATGGTAATACTATATATCGTTATACGTTATAACGTAACAATATATAACGTTATACGTTATATGGAAATACTATATAACAATATACGTTATTACGTAATAGTATATATCGTTTTACCTTATATGGTAATGCTATATAACATTATACGTTATAACGTAACACTATATAACGTTATACGTTATATGGTAATAGTATATATCGTTATACGTTATAACGTAACAATATATAACGTTATACGTTATATGGTAATGCTATATAACGATATACGTTATTACGTAATAGTATATATCATTATACTTTATTACGTAATAGTATATATCGTTATACGTTACAACGTAACAATATATAACGTTATACGTTATATGGTAATACTATATAACGATATACGTTATTACGTAATAGTATATATCGTTATACGTTATAACGTAACACTATATATCGTTTTACGATATACGGTAATGCTATGTAACGTTATACGTTATAACGTAACACTATATAACGTTATACGTTATATGGTAATACTATATATCGTTATACGTTATAACGTAACAGTATATATCGTTATACGTTATATGGTAATGCTATATAACGATATACGTTGTTACGTAATAGTATATATCGTTATACGTTATTACGTAATAGTATATATCGTTATACGTTACAACGTAACAATATATAACGTTACACGTTATATGGTAATACTATATAACGATATACGTTATTACGTAATAGTATATATCGTAATACGCTATATCGTAACACTATATATCGTTTTACGATATATGGTAGTGCTACATAACGTTATACGTTATAACGTAACACTATATAACGTTATACGTTATATGGTAATAGTATATATCGTTATACGTTATAACGTTGGAATATATAACGTTATACGTTATACGGTAATACTATATATCGTTATACGTTATAACGTAACAATATATAACGTTATACGTTATATGGTAATGCTATATAACGATATACGTTATTACGTAATAGTATATATCGTTATACGTTATATGGTAATGCTATATAACGATATACGTTATTACGTAATAGTATATATCGTTATACGTTACAACGTAACAATATATAACGTTATACGTTATATGGTAATACTATATAACGATATACGTTATTACGTAATAGTATATATCGTTATACGTTATAACGTAACACTATATATCGTGTGACGATATATGATAATGCTACATAACGTTATACGTTATAACGTAACACTATATAACGTTATACGTTATATGGTAATACTATATATCGTTAAATGTTATAACGTAACAATATATAACGTTATACGTTATATGATAATACTATATAACGATATACGTTATTACGTAACAGTATTTATCGTTATACGTTATAACGTAACACTATATAACGTTATACGTTATATGGTAATACTATATAACGTTATACGTTATTACGTAATAGTATATATCGTTTTACGTTATATGGAAATACTATATAACGATTTACGTTATTACGTAATAGTAGATATCGTTATACGTTATAACGTAACACTATATAACGTTATACGTTATATGGCAATTCTATATAACGTTAGACGTTATTACGTAATAGTATATATCGTTTTACGTTATATGGTAATGCTATATAACGTTATACGTTATAACGTAACACTATATAACGTTATACGTTATAACGCAACAATACATAACGTTATACGTTATATGGTAATAGTATATATCATTATATGTTATAACGTAACAATATATAACGTTATACGTTATATGGTAATAGTATATATCGTTATAAGTTATAACGTAACAATATATAACGTAACAATATATAACGTTATACGTTATATGGTAATGCTATATAACGTTATACGTTATAACGTAACACTATATAACGTTATACGTTATATGGAAATACTATATAACGATATACGTTATTACGTAATAGTATATATCGTTATACGTTACAACGTAACAATATATAACGTTACACGTTATATGGTAATACTATATAACGATATACGTTATTACGTAATAGTATATATCGTAATACGCTATATCGTAACACTATATATCGTTTTACGATATATGGTAGTGCTACATAACGTTATACTTCATAACGTAACACTATATAACGTTATACGTTATATGGTAATAGTATATATCGTTATACGTTATAACGTTGGAATATATAACGTTATACGTTATACGGTAATACTATATATCGTTATACGTTATAACGTAACAATATATAACGTTATACGTTATATGGTAATGCTATATAACGATATACGTTATTACGTAATAGTATATATCTTTATACGTTATATGGTAATGCTATATAACGATATACGTTATTACGTAATAGTATATATCGTTATACGTTACAACGTAACAATATATAACGTTATACGTTATATGGTAATACTATATAACGATATACGTTATTACGTAATAGTATATATCGTTATACGTTATAACGTAACACTATATATCGTTTTACGATATATGGTAATGCTGCATAACGTTATACGTTATAACGTAACACTATATAACGTTATACGTTATTACGTAATAGTATATATCGTTTTACGTTATATGGTAATGCCATATAACGTTATACGTTATAACGTAACACTATATAACGTTATACGTTATATGGTAATAGTATATATCGTTATACGTGATAACGTAACAATATATAACGTTATACGTTATATGGTAATAGTATATATCGTTATACGTTATAACGTAACAATATATAACGTTATACGTTATATGGTAATACTATATAACGATATACGTTATTACGTAATAGTATATATCGTTTTACGTTATATGGTAATGCTATATAACGTTATACGTTATAACGTAACACTATATAACGTTATACGTTACATGGTAATAGTATATATCGTTATACGTTATAACGTAACACTATATAACGTTATACGTTATATGGAAATACTATATAACGATATACGTTATTACGTAATAGTATATATCGTTATACGTTATAACGTAACACTATATAACGTTATACGTTATATGGTAATTCTATATAACGTTATACGTTATTACGTAATAGTATATATCGTTATACGTTATAACGTAACACTATATATCGTTTTACGATATATGGTAATGCTATATAACGTTATACGTTATACCGTAACAATATATAACGTTATACGTTATACCGTAACAATATATAACGTTATACGTTATATGGTAATACTATATATCGTTATACGTTATAACGTAACACTATATAACGTTATACGTTATATGGAAATACTATATAACGATATACGTTATTACGTAATAGTATATATCGTTATACGTTATAACGTAACACTATATGACGTTATACGTTATATGGCAATACTATATAACAATATACGTTATAACGTAACAATATATAACGTTATACGTTATATGGTAATACTATATAACGATATACGCTATTACGTAATAGTATATACCGTTATACGTTATAACGTAACACTATATATCGTTTTACGATATATCTTAATGCTATATAGCGTTATACGTTATACCGTAACAATATATAACGTTATACGTTATATGGTAATACTATATAACGATATACGTTATTACGTAATAGTATATATCGTTATACGTTATAACGTAACACTATATATCGTTTTACGGTATATGGTAATGCTATATAACGTTATACGTTATAACGTAACACTACATAACGTTATACGTTATAACGTAACACTACATAACGTTATACGTTATATGGTAATAGTATATATCGTTATACGTTATAACGTAACAATATATAACGTTATACGTTATATGGTAATACTGTATAACGATATACGTTATTACGTAATAGTATATATCGTTTTACGTTATATGGTCATGCTACATAACGTTATACGTTATAACGTAACACTATATAACGTTATACGTTACATGGTAATAGTATATATCGTTATACGTTATAACGAAACCATATGTAACGTTATACGTTATATGGCAACAGTATATATCGTTATACGTTATAACGTAACAATATATAACGTTATACGTTATATGGTAATACTATATAACGATATACGTTGTTACGTAATAGTATATATCGTTATACGTTATATGGAAATACTATATAACGATATACGTTATTACGTAATAGTATATATCGTTATACGTTACAACGTAACAATATATAACGTTACACGTTATATGGTAATACTATATAACGATATACGTTATTACGTAATAGTATATATCGTAATACGCTATATCGTAACACTATATATCGTTTTACGATATATGGTAGTGCTACATAACGTTATACGTTATAACGTAACACTATATAACGTTATACGTTATATGGTAATAGTATATATCGTTATACGTTATAACGTTGGAATATATAACGTTATACGTTATACGGTAATACTATATATCGTTATACGTTATAACGTAACAATATATAACGTTATACGTTATATGGTAATGCTATATAGCGATATACGTTATTACGTAATAGTATATATCGTTATACGTTATATGGTAATGCTATATAACGATATACGTTATTACGTAATAGTATATATCGTTATACGTTACAACGTAACAATATATAACGTTATACGTTATATGGTAATACTATATAATGATATACGTTATTACGTAATAGTATATATCGTTATACGTTATAACGTAACACTATATATCGTTTTACGATATATGGTAATGCTGCATAACGTTATACGTTATAACGTAACACTATATAACGTTATACGTTATTACGTAATAGTATATATCGTTTTACGTTATATGGTAATGCCATATAACGTTATACGTTATAACGTAACACTATATAACGTTATACGTTATATGGTAATAGTATATATCGTTATACGTGATAACGTAACAATATATAACGTTATACGTTATATGGTAATAGTATATATCGTTATACGTTATAACGTAACAATATATAACGTTATACGTTATATGGTAATACTATATAACGATATACGTTATTACGTAATAGTATATATCGTTTTACGTTATATGGTAATGCTATATAACGTTATACGTTATAACGTAACACTATATAACGTTATACGTTACATGGTAATAGTATATATCGTTATACGTTATAACGTAACACTATATAACGTTATACGTTATATGGAAATACTATATAACGATATACGTGATTACGTAATAGTATATATCGTTATACGTTATAACGTAACACTATATAACGTTATACGTTATATGGTAATTCTATATAACGTTATACGTTATTACGTAATAGTATATATCGTTATACGTTATAACGTAACACTATATATCGTTTTACGATATATGCTAATGCTATATAACGTTATACGTTATACCGTAACAATATATAACGTTATACGTTATATGGTAATACTATATATCGTTATACGTTATAACGTAACACTATATAACGTTATACGTTATATGGAAATACTATATAACGATATACGTTATTACGTAATAGTATATATCGTTATACGTTATAACGTAACACTATATGACGTTATACGTTATATGGCAATACTATATAACAATATACGTTATAACGTAACAATATATAACGTTATACGTTATATGGTAATACTATATAACGATATACGCTATTACGTAATAGTATATACCGTTATACGTTATAACGTAACACTATATATCGTTTTACGATATATCTTAATGCTATATAGCGTTATACGTTATACCGTAACAATATATAACGTTATACGTTATATGGTAATACTATATAACGATATACGTTATTACGTAATAGTATATATCGTTATACGTTATAACGTAACACTATATATCGTTTTACGGTATATGGTAATGCTATATAACGTTATACGTTATAACGTAACACTACATAACGTTATACGTTATATGGTAATAGTATATATCGTTATACGTTATAACGTAACAATATATAACGTTATACGTTATATGGTAATACTATATAACGATATACGTTATTACGTAATAGTATATATCGTTTTACGTTATATGGTCATGCTACATAACGTTATACGTTATAACGTAACACTATATAACGTTATACGTTACATGGTAATAGTATATATCGTTATACGTTATAACGAAACCATATGTAACGTTATACGTTATATGGAACAGTATATGTCGTTATACGTTATAACGTAACAATATATAACGTTATACGTTATATGGTAATACTATATAACGATATACGTTGTTACGTAATAGTATATATCGTTATACGTTATAACGTAACACTATATATCGTTTTACGGTATATGGTAATGCTATATAACGTTATACGTTATAACGTAACACTACATAACGTTATACGTTATATGGTAAGACTATATATCGTTATACGTTATAACGTAACAATATATAACGTTATACGTTATATGGTAATGCTATATAACGATATACGTTATTACGTAATAGCATATATCGTTATACGTTACAACGTAACAATATATAACGTTATACGTTATATGGTAATACTATATAACGATATACGTTATTACGTAATAGTGTATATCGTTATACGTTATAACGTAACACTATATATCGTTTTACGATATATGGTAATGCTACATAACGTTATACGTTATAACGTAACAATATATAACGTTATACGTTATATGGAAATACTATATAACAATATACGTTATTACGTAATAGTATATATCGTTTTACCTTATATGGTAATGCTATATAACATTATACGTTATAACGTAACACTATATAACGTTATACGTTATATGGTAATAGTATATATCGTTATACGTTATAACGTAACAATATATAACGTTATACGTTATATGGTAATGCTATATAACGATATACGTTATTACGTAATAGTATATATCATTATACTTTATTACGTAATAGTATATATCGTTATACGTTACAACGTAACAATATATAACGTTATACGTTATATGGTAATACTATATAACGATATACGTTATTACGTAATAGTATATATCGTTATACGTTATAACGTAACACTATATATCGTTTTACGATATACGGTAATGCTATGTAACGTTATACGTTATAACGTAACACTATATAACGTTATACGTTATATGGTAATACTATATATCGTTATACGTTATAACGTAACAGTATATATCGTTATACGTTATATGGTAATGCTATATAACGATATACGTTGTTACGTAATAGTATATATCGTTATACGTTATTACGTAATAGTATATATCGTTATACGTTACAACGTAACAATATATAACGTTACACGTTATATGGTAATACTATATAACGATATACGTTATTACGTAATAGTATATATCGTAATACGCTATATCGTAACACTATATATCGTTTTACGATATATGGTAGTGCTACATAACGTTATACGTTATAACGTAACACTATATAACGTTATACGTTTATATGGTAATAGTATATATCGTTATACGTTTATAACGTTGGAATATATAACGTTATACGTTATACGGTAATACTATATATCGTTATACGTTATAACGTAACAATATATAACGTTATACGTTATATGGTAATGCTATATAACGATATACGTTATTACGTAATAGTATATATCGTTATACGTTATATGGTAATGCTATATAACGATATACGTTATTACGTAATAGTATATATCGTTATACGTTACAACGTAACAATATATAACGTTATACGTTATATGGTAATACTATATAACGATATACGTTATTACGTAATAGTATATATCGTTATACGTTATAACGTAACACTATATATCGTGTGACGATATATGATAATGCTACATAACGTTATACGTTATAACGTAACACTATATAACGTTATACGTTATATGGTAATACTATATATCGTTAAATGTTATAACGTAACAATATATAACGTTATACGTTATATGATAATACTATATAACGATATACGTTATTACGTAACAGTATTTATCGTTATACGTTATAACGTAACACTATATAACGTTATACGTTATATGGTAATACTATATAACGTTATACGTTATTACGTAATAGTATATATCGTTTTACGTTATATTGGAAATACTATATAACGATTTACGTTATTACGTAATAGTAGATATCGTTATACGTTATAACGTAACACTATATAACGTTATACGTTATATGGCAATTCTATATAACGTTAGACGTTATTACGTAATAGTATATATCGTTTTACGTTATATGGTAATGCTATATAACGTTATACGTTATAACGTAACACTATATAACGTTATACGTTATAACGCAACAATACATAACGTTATACGTTATATGGTAATAGTATATATCATTATATGTTATAACGTAACAATATATAACGTTATACGTTATATGGTAATAGTATATATCGTTATAAGTTATAACGTAACAATATATAACGTTATACGTTATATGGTAATGCTATATAACGTTATACGTTATAACGTAACACTATATAACGTTATACGTTATATGGAAATACTATATAACGATATACGTTATTACGTAATAGTATATATCGTTATACGTTACAACGTAACAATATATAACGTTACACGTTATATGGTAATACTATATAACGATATACGTTATTACGTAATAGTATATATCGTAATACGCTATATCGTAACACTATATATCGTTTTACGATATATGGTAGTGCTACATAACGTTATACTTCATAACGTAACACTATATAACGTTATACGTTATATGGTAATAGTATATATCGTTATACGTTATAACGTTGGAATATATAACGTTATACGTTATACGGTAATACTATATATCGTTATACGTTATAACGTAACAATATATAACGTTATACGTTATATGGTAATGCTATATAACGATATACGTTATTACGTAATAGTATATATCTTTATACGTTATATGGTAATGCTATATAACGATATACGTTATTACGTAATAGTATATATCGTTATACGTTACAACGTAACAATATATAACGTTATACGTTATATGGTAATACTATATAACGATATACGTTATTACGTAATAGTACATATCGTTATACGTTATAACGTAACACTATATATCGTTTTACGATATATGGTAATGCTGCATAACGTTATACGTTATAACGTAACACTATATAACGTTATACGTTATTACGTAATAGTATATATCGTTTTACGTTATATGGTAATGCCATATAACGTTATACGTTATAACGTAACACTATATAACGTTATACGTTATATGGTAATAGTATATATCGTTATACGTGATAACGTAACAATATATAACGTTATACGTTATATGGTAATAGTATATATCGTTATACGTTATAACGTAACAATATATAACGTTATACGTTATATGGTAATACTATATAACGATATACGTTATTACGTAATAGTATATATCGTTTTACGTTATATGGTAATGCTATATAACGTTATACGTTATAACGTAACACTATATAACGTTATACGTTACATGGTAATAGTATATATCGTTATACGTTATAACGTAACACTATATAACGTTATACGTTATATGGAAATACTATATAACGATATACGTTATTACGTAATAGTATATATCGTTATACGTTATAACGTAACACTATATAACGTTATACGTTATATGGTAATTCTATATAACGTTATACGTTATTACGTAATAGTATATATCGTTATACGTTATAACGTAACACTATATATCGTTTTACGATATATGGTAATGCTATATAACGTTATACGTTATACCGTAACAATATATAACGTTATACGTTATACCGTAACAATATATAACGTTATACGTTATATGGTAATACTATATATCGTTATACGTTATAACGTAACACTATATAACGTTATACGTTATATGGAAATACTATATAACGATATACGTTACTACGTAATAGTATATATCGTTATACGTTATACCGTAACACTATATGACGTTATACGTTATATGGCAATACTATATAACAATATACGTTATAACGTAACAATATATAACGTTATACGTTATATGGTAATACTATATAACGATATACGCTATTACGTAATAGTATATACCGTTATACGTTATAACGTAACACTATATATCGTTTTACGATATATCTTAATGCTATATAGCGTTATACGTTATACCGTAACAATATATAACGTTATACGTTATATGGTAATACTATATAACGATATACGTTATTACGTAATAGTATATATCGTTATACGTTATAACGTAACACTATATATCGTTTTACGGTATATGGTAATGCTATATAACGTTATACGTTATAACGTAACACTACATAACGTTATACGTTATAACGTAACACTACATAACGTTATACGTTATATGGTAATAGTATATATCGTTATACGTTATAACGTAACAATATATAACGTTATACGTTATATGGTAATACTGTATAACGATATACGTTATTACGTAATAGTATATATCGTTTTACGTTATATGGTCATGCTACATAACGTTATACGTTATAACGTAACACTATATAACGTTATACGTTACATGGTAATAGTATATATCGTTATACGTTATAACGAAACCATATGTAACGTTATACGTTATATGGCAACAGTATATATCGTTATACGTTATAACGTAACAATATATAACGTTATACGTTATATGGTAATACTATATAACGATATACGTTGTTACGTAATAGTATATATCGTTATACGTTATATGGAAATACTATATAACGATATACGTTATTACGTAATAGTATATATCGTTATACGTTACAACGTAACAATATATAACGTTACACGTTATATGGTAATACTATATAACGATATACGTTATTACGTAATAGTATATATCGTAATACGCTATATCGTAACACTATATATCGTTTTACGATATATGGTAGTGCTACATAACGTTATACGTTATAACGTAACACTATATAACGTTATACGTTATATGGTAATAGTATATATCGTTATACGTTATAACGTTGGAATATATAACGTTATACGTTATACGGTAATACTATATATCGTTATACGTTATAACGTAACAATATATAACGTTATACGTTATATGGTAATGCTATATAGCGATATACGTTATTACGTAATAGTATATATCGTTATACGTTATATGGTAATGCTATATAACGATATACGTTATTACGTAATAGTATATATCGTTATACGTTACAACGTAACAATATATAACGTTATACGTTATATGGTAATACTATATAATGATATACGTTATTACGTAATAGTATATATCGTTATACGTTATAACGTAACACTATATATCGTTTTACGATATATGGTAATGCTGCATAACGTTATACGTTATAACGTAACACTATATAACGTTATACGTTATTACGTAATAGTATATATCGTTTTACGTTATATGGTAATGCCATATAACGTTATACGTTATAACGTAACACTATATAACGTTATACGTTATATGGTAATAGTATATATCGTTATACGTGATAACGTAACAATATATAACGTTATACGTTATATGGTAATAGTATATATCGTTATACGTTATAACGTAACAATATATAACGTTATACGTTATATGGTAATACTATATAACGATATACGTTATTACGTAATAGTATATATCGTTTTACGTTATATGGTAATGCTATATAACGTTATACGTTATAACGTAACACTATATAACGTTATACGTTACATGGTAATAGTATATATCGTTATACGTTATAACGTAACACTATATAACGTTATACGTTATATGGAAATACTATATAACGATATACGTGATTACGTAATAGTATATATCGTTATACGTTATAACGTAACACTATATAACGTTATACGTTATATGGTAATTCTATATAACGTTATACGTTATTACGTAATAGTATATATCGTTATACGTTATAACGTAACACTATATATCGTTTTACGATATATGCTAATGCTATATAACGTTATACGTTATACCGTAACAATATATAACGTTATACGTTATATGGTAATACTATATATCGTTATACGTTATAACGTAACACTATATAACGTTATACGTTATATGGAAATACTATATAACGATATACGTTATTACGTAATAGTATATATCGTTATACGTTATAACGTAACACTATATGACGTTATACGTTATATGGCAATACTATATAACAATATACGTTATAACGTAACAATATATAACGTTATACGTTATATGGTAATACTATATAACGATATACGCTATTACGTAATAGTATATACCGTTATACGTTATAACGTAACACTATATATCGTTTTACGATATATCTTAATGCTATATAGCGTTATACGTTATACCGTAACAATATATAACGTTATACGTTATATGGTAATACTATATAACGATATACGTTATTACGTAATAGTATATATCGTTATACGTTATAACGTAACACTATATATCGTTTTACGGTATATGGTAATGCTATATAACGTTATACGTTATAACGTAACACTACATAACGTTATACGTTATATGGTAATAGTATATATCGTTATACGTTATAACGTAACAATATATAACGTTATACGTTATATGGTAATACTATATAACGATATACGTTATTACGTAATAGTATATATCGTTTTACGTTATATGGTCATGCTACATAACGTTATACGTTATAACGTAACACTATATAACGTTATACGTTACATGGTAATAGTATATATCGTTATACGTTATAACGAAACCATATGTAACGTTATACGTTATATGGAACAGTATATGTCGTTATACGTTATAACTTAACAATATATAACGTTATACGTTATATGGTAATACTATATAACGATATACGTTGTTACGTAATAGTATATATCGTTATACGTTATAACGTAACACTATATATCGTTTTACGGTATATGGTAATGCTATATAACGTTATACGTTATAACGTAACACTACATAACGTTATACGTTATATGGTAAGACTATATATCGTTATACGTTATAACGTAACAATATATAACGTTATACGTTATATGGTAATGCTATATAACGATATACGTTATTACGTAATAGCATATATCGTTATACGTTACAACGTAACAATATATAACGTTATACGTTATATGGTAATACTATATAACGATATACGTTATTACGTAATAGTGTATATCGTTATACGTTATAACGTAACACTATATATCGTTTTACGATATATGGTAATGCTACATAACGTTATACGTTATAACGTAACACTATATAACGTTATACGTTATTACGTAAAACTATATATCGTTTTACGTTATATGGTAATGCTATATAACGTTATACGTTATAACGTAACACTATATAACGTTATACGTTATATGGTAATAGTATATATCGTCATAGGTTATAACGTAACACTATATAACGTTATACGTTATATGGTAATTCTATATAACGTTATACGTTATTACGTAGTAGTATATATCGTTTTACGCTATATGGTAATACTATATAACGTTATACGTTATATGGTAATAGTATATATCGTTATACGTTGTAACGTAAGAATATATAACGTTATACGTTATATGGTAATGCTATATAACGTTATACGTTATTACGTAATAGTATATATCGTTATACGTTATATGGTAATGCTATATAACGTTATACGTTATTACGTAGTAGTATGTATCGTTTTACGTTATATGGTAATGCTATATAACGTTATACGTTATAACCTAACACTATATAACGTTATACGTTATATGGTAATAGTATATATCGTTATACGTTATATGGTAATAGTATATATCGTTATACGTTATAACGTAACAATATATAATGTTATACGTTATATGGTAATACTATATAACGATATACGTTATTACGTAATAGTATATATCGTTTTACGTTATAAGGTAATGCTATATAACGTTATACGTTATAACGTAACACTGTATAACGTTATACGTTATAACGTAACAATACATAACGTTATACGTTATATGGTAATAGTATATATCATTATACGTTATAACGTAACAATATATAACGTTATACGTTATATGGTAATAGTATATATCGTTATACGTTATAACGTAACAATATATAACGTTATACGTTATATGGTAATGCTATATAACGTTATACGTTATAACGTAACACTATATAACGTTATACGTTATATGGAAATACTATATAAGGATATACGTTATTACGTAATAGTATATATCGTTATACGTTATAACGTAACACTATATAACGTTATACGTTATATGGTAATGCTATATAACGTTATACGTTATAACGTAACACTATATAACGTTATACGTTATAACGTAACACTATATAACGTTATACGTTATATGGTAATAGTATATATCGTTATACGTTATAACGTAACAATATATAACGTTATACGTTATATGGAAATACTATATAACAATATACGTTATTACGTAATAGTATATATCGTTATACGTTATATGGTAATGCTATATAACGATATACGTTGTAACGTAACACTATATAACGTTATACGTTATATGGAAATACAATATAACAATATACGTTATTACGTAATAGTATATATCGTTATACGTTACAACGTAACAATATATAACGTTATACGTTATATGGTAATACTATATAACGATATACGTTATTACGTAATAGTATATATCGTTATACGTTATAACGTTAGAATATATAACGTTATACGTTACACGGTAATACTATATATCGTTATACGTTATAACGTAACAATATATAACGTTATACGTTATATGGTAATACTATATAACGATATACGTTATTACGTAACACTATATATCGTTATACGTTACAACGTAACAATATATAACGTTACACGTTATATGGTAATACTATATAACGATATACGTTATTACGTAATAGTATATATCGTAATACGCTATATCGTAACACTATATATCGTTTTACGATATATGGTAGTGCTACATAACGTTATACGTTATAACGTAACACTATATAACGTTATACGTTATATGGTAATAGTATATATCGTTATACGTTATAACGTTGGAATATATAACGTTATACGTTATACGGTAATACTATATAACAATATACGTTATTACGTAATAGTATATATCGTTTTACCTTATATGGTAATGCTATATAACATTATACGTTATAACGTAACACTATATAACGTTATACGTTATATGGTAATAGTATATATCGTTATACGTTATAACGTAACAATATATAACGTTATACGTTATATGGTAATGCTATATAACGATATACGTTATTACGTAATAGTATATATCATTATACTTTATTACGTAATAGTATATATCGTTATACGTTACAACGTAACAATATATAACGTTATACGTTATATGGTAATACTATATAACGATATACGTTATTACGTAATAGTATATATCGTTATACGTTATAACGTAACACTATATATCGTTTTACGATATACGGTAATGCTATGTAACGTTATACGTTATAACGTAACACTATATAACGTTATACGTTATATGGTAATACTATATATCGTTATACGTTATAACGTAACAGTATATATCGTTATACGTTATATGGTAATGCTATATAACGATATACGTTGTTACGTAATAGTATATATCGTTATACGTTATTACGTAATAGTATATATCGTTATACGTTACAACGTAACAATATATAACGTTACACGTTATATGGTAATACTATATAACGATATACGTTATTACGTAATAGTATATATCGTAATACGCTATATCGTAACACTATATATCGTTTTACGATATATGGTAGTGCTACATAACGTTATACGTTATAACGTAACACTATATAACGTTATACGTTATATGGTAATAGTATATATCGTTATACGTTATAACGTTGGAATATATAACGTTATACGTTATACGGTAATACTATATATCGTTATACGTTATAACGTAACAATATATAACGTTATACGTTATATGGTAATGCTATATAACGATATACGTTATTACGTAATAGTATATATCGTTATACGTTATATGGTAATGCTATATAACGATATACGTTATTACGTAATAGTATATATCGTTATACGTTACAACGTAACAATATATAACGTTATACGTTATATGGTAATACTATATAACGATATACGTTATTACGTAATAGTATATATCGTTATACGTTATAACGTAACACTATATATCGTGTGACGATATATGATAATGCTACATAACGTTATACGTTATAACGTAACACTATATAACGTTATACGTTATATGGTAATACTATATATCGTTAAATGTTATAACGTAACAATATATAACGTTATACGTTATATGGTAATACTATATAACGATATACGTTATTACGTAACAGTATTTATCGTTATACGTTATAACGTAACACTATATAACGTTATACGTTATATGGTAATACTATATAACGTTATACGTTATTACGTAATAGTATATATCGTTTTACGTTATATGGAAATACTATATAACGATTTACGTTATTACGTAATAGTAGATATCGTTATATGTTATAACGTAACACTATATAACGTTATACGTTATATGGCAATTCTATATAACGTTATACGTTATTACGTAATAGTATATATCGTTTTACGTTATATGGTAATGCTATATAACGTTATACGTTATAACGTAACACTATATAACGTTATACGTTATAACGCAACAATACATAACGTTATACGTTATATGGTAATAGTATATATCATTATACGTTATAACGTAACAATATATAACGTTATACGTTATATGGTAATAGTATATATCGTTATAAGTTATAACGTAACAATATATAACGTTATACTTTATATGGTAATGCTATATAACGTTATACGTTATAACGTAACACTATATAACGTTATACGTTATATGGAAATACTATATAACGATATACGTTATTACGTAATAGTATATATCGTTATACGTTACAACGTAACAATATATAACGTTACACGTTATATGGTAATACTATATAACGATATACGTTATTACGTAATAGTATATATCGTAATACGCTATATCGTAACACTATATATCGTTTTACGATATATGGTAGTGCTACATAACGTTATACGTTATAACGTAACACTATATAACGTTATACGTTATATGGTAATAGTATATATCGTTATACGTTATAACGTTGGAATATATAACGTTATACGTTATACGGTAATACTATATATCGTTATACGTTATAACGTAACAATATATAACGTTATACGTTATATGGTAATGCTATATAACGATATACGTTATTACGTAATAGTATATATCGTTATACGTTATATGGTAATGCTATATAACGATATACGTTATTACGTAATAGTATATATCGTTATACGTTACAACGTAACAATATATAACGTTATACGTTATATGGTAATACTATATAACGATATACGTTATTACGTAATAGTATATATCGTTATACGTTATAACGTAACACTATATATCGTTTTACGATATATGGTAATGCTGCATAACGTTATACGTTATAACGTAACACTATATAACGTTATACGTTATTACGTAATAGTATATATCGTTTTACGTTATATGGTAATGCCATATAACGTTATACGTTATAACGTAACACTATATAACGTTATACGTTATATGGTAATAGTATATATCGTTATACGTGATAACGTAACAATATATAACGTTATACGTTATATGGTAATAGTATATATCGTTATACGTTATAACGTAACAATATATAACGTTATACGTTATATGGTAATACTATATAACGATATACGTTATTACGTAATAGTATATATCGTTTTACGTTATATGGTAATGCTATATAACGTTATACGTTATAACGTAACACTATATAACGTTATACGTTACATGGTAATAGTATATATCGTTATACGTTATAACGTAACACTATATAACGTTATACGTTATATGGAAATACTATATAACGATATACGTTATTACGTAATAGTATATATCGTTATACGTTATAACGTAACACTATATAACGTTATACGTTATATGGTAATTCTATATAACGTTATACGTTATTACGTAATAGTATATATCGTTATACGTTATAACGTAACACTATATATCGTTTTACGATATATGGTAATGCTATATAACGTTATACGTTATACCGTAACAATATATAACGTTATACGTTATATGGTAATACTATATATCGTTATACGTTATAACGTAACACTATATAACGTTATACGTTATATGGAAATACTATATAACGATATACGTTATTACGTAATAGTATATATCGTTATACGTTATAACGTAACACTATATGACGTTATACGTTATATGGCAATACTATATAACAATATACGTTATAACGTAACAATATATAACGTTATACGTTATATGGTAATACTATATAACGATATACGCTATTACGTAATAGTATATACCGTTATACGTCATAACGTAACACTATATATCGTTTTACGATATATGTTAATGCTATATAGCGTTATACGTTATACCGTAACAATATATAACGTTATACGTTATATGGTAATACTATATAACGATATACGTTATTACGTAATAGTATATATCGTTATACGTTATAACGTAACACTATATATCGTTTTACGGTATATGGTAATGCTATATAACGTTATACGTTGTAACGTAACACTACATAACGTTATACGTTATATGGTAATAGTATATATCGTTATACGTTATAACGTAACAATATATAACGTTATACGTTATATGGTAATACTATATAACGATATACGTTATTACGTAATAGTATATATCGTTTTACGTTATATGGTCATGCTACATAACGTTATACGTTATAACGTAACACTATATAACGTTATACGTTACATGGTAATAGTATATATCGTTATACGTTATAACGAAACCATATGTAACGTTATACGTTATATGGCAACAGTATATATCGTTATACGTTATAACGTAACAATATATAACGTTATACGTTATATGGTAATACTATATAACGATATACGTTGTTACGTAATAGTATATATCGTTATACGTTATATGGAAATACTATATAACGATATACGTTATTACGTAATAGTATATATCGTTATACGTTACAACGTAACAATATATAACGTTACACGTTATATGGTAATACTATATAACGATATACGTTATTACGTAATAGTATATATCGTAATACGCTATATCGTAACACTATATATCGTTTTACGATATATGGTAGTGCTACATAACGTTATACGTTATAACGTAACACTATATAACGTTATACGTTATATGGTAATAGTATATATCGTTATACGTTATAACGTTGGAATATATAACGTTATACGTTATACGGTAATACTATATATCGTTGTACGTTATAACGTAACAATATATAACGTTATACGTTATATGGTAATGCTATATAACGATATACGTTATTACGTAATAGTATATATCGTTATACGTTATATACGGTAATGCTATATAACGATATACGTTATTACGTAATAGTATATGTCGTTATACGTTACAACGTAACAATATATAACGTTATACGTTATATGGTAATACTATATAATGATATACGTTATTACGTAATAGTATATATCGTTATACGTTATAACGTAACACTATATATCGTTTTACGATATATGGTAATGCTGCATAACGTTATACGTTATAACGTAACACTATATAACGTTATACGTTATTACGTAATAGTATATATCGTTTTACGTTATATGGTAATGCCATATAACGTTATACGTTATAACGTAACACTATATAACGTTATACGTTATATGGTAATAGTATATATCGTTATACGTGATAACGTAACAATATATAACGTTATACGTTATATGGTAATAGTATATATCGTTATACGTTATAACGTAACAATATATAAGGTTATACGTTATATGGTAATACTATATAACGATATACGTTATTACGTAATAGTATATATCGTTTTACGTTATATGGTAATGCTATATAACGTTATACGTTATAACGTAACACTATATAACGTTATACGTTACATGGTAATAGTATATATCGTTATACGTTATAACGTAACACTATATAATGTTATACGTTATATGGAAATACTATATAACGATATACGTTATTACGTAATAGTATATATCGTTATACGTTATAACGTAACACTATATAACGTTATACGTTATATGGTAATTCTATATAACGTTATACGTTATTACGTAATAGTATATATCGTTTTACGTTATATGGTAATGCTATATAACGTTATACGTTATAACGTAACACTATATAACGTTATACGTTACATGGTAATAGTATATATCGTTATACGTTATAACGAAACCATATATAACGTTATACGTTATATGGTAATAGTATATATCGTTATACGTTATAACGTAACACTGTATATCGTTTTACGATATATGGTAATGCTATATAACGTTATACGTTATAACGTAACACTATATAACGTTATACGTTATATGGTAATACTATATATCGTTATACGTTATAACGTAACAATATCTAACGTTATACGTTATATGGTAATGCTATATAACGATATACGTTATTACGTAATAGTATATATCGTTATACGTTATAACGTAAGAATATATAACGTTATACGTTATATGGTAATACTATATATCGTTATACGTTATAACGTAACAATATATAACGTTATACGTTATATGGTAATGCTATATAACGATATTCGTTATTACGTAATAGTATATATCGTTATACGTTATTACGTAATAGTATATAATGTTACACTTTATATGGTAATACTATATAACGTTATACGTTATAACGTATCACTATATAACGTTATACGTTATATGGTAATACTATATAACGATATACGTTATTACGTAATAGTATATATCGTTATACGTTATAACGTAACACTATATGACGTTATACGTTATATGGCAATACTATATAACAATATACGTTATAACGTAACAATATATAACGTTATACGTTATATGGTAATACTATATAACGATATACGCTATTACGTAATAGTATATACCGTTATACGTTATAACGTAACACTATATATCGTTTTACGATATATCTTAATGCTATATAACGTTATACGTTATACCGTAACAATATATAACGTTATACGTTATATGGTAATACTATATATCGTTATACGTTATAACGTAACACTATATAACGTTATACGTTATATGGTAATAGTATATATCGTTATACGTTATAACGTAACAATATATAACGTTATACGTTATATGGTAATACTATATAACGATATACGTTATTACGTAATAGTATATATCGTTTTACGTTATATGGTAATGCTACATAACGTTATACGTTATAACGTAACACTATATAACGTTATACGTTACATGGTAATAGTATATATCGTTATACGTTATAACGAAACCATATGTAACGTTATACGTTATATGGCAACAGTATATATCGTTATACGTTATAACGTAACAATATATAACGTTATACGTTATATGGTAATACTATATAACGATATACGTTGTTACGTAATAGTATATATCGTTATACGTTATAACGTAACACTATATATCGTTTTACGGTATATGGTAATGCTATATAACGTTATACGTTATAACGTAACACTACATAACATTATACGTTATATGGTAAGACTATATATCGTTATACGTTATAAAGTAACAATATATAACGTTATACGTTATATGGTAATGCTATATAACGATATACGTTATTACGTAATAGTATATATCGTTATACGTTACAACGTAACAATATATAACGTTATACGTTATATGGTAATACTATATAACGATATACGTTATTACGTAATAGTGTATATCGTTATACGTTATAACGTAACACTATATATCGTTTTACGATATATGGTAATGCTACATAACGTTATACGTTATAATGTAACACTATATAACGTTATACGTTATTACGTAATACTATATATCGTTTTACGTTATATGGTAATGCTATATAACGTTATACGTTGTAACGTAACAATATATAACGTTATACGTTATATGGTAATAGTATATATCGTTATACGTTATAACGTAACAATATATAACGTTATACGTTATGTGGTAATGCTATACAACGTTATACGTTATAACGTAACACTATATAACGTTATACGTTATATGGAAATACTATATAACGATATACGTTATTACGTAATAGTATATATCGTTATACGTTATAACGTAACACTATATAACGTTATACGGTATATGGTAATACTATATAACAATATACGTTATAACGTAACAATATATAACGTTATACGTTATGTGGTAATGCTATACAACGTTATACGTTATAACGTAACACTATATATCGTTTTACGATATATGGTAATGCTGCATAACGTTATACGTTATAACGTAACACTATATAACGTTATACGTTATTACGTAATAGTATATATCGTTTTACGTTATATGGTAATGCCATATAACGTTATACGTTATAACGTAACACTATATAACGTTATACGTTATATGGTAATAGTATATATCGTTATACGTGATAACGTAACAATATATAACGTTATACGTTATATGGTAATAGTATATATCGTTATACGTTATAACGTAACAATATATAACGTTATACGTTATATGGTAATACTATACAACGATATACGTTATTACGTAATAGTATATATCGTTTTACGTTATATGGTAATGCTATATAACGTTATACGTTATATGGTAATGCTATATAACGTTATACGTTATAACGTAACACTATATAACGTTATACGTTACATGGTAATAGTATATATCGTTATACGTTATAACGTAACACTATATAACGTTATACGTTATATGGAAATACTATATAACGATATACGTTATTACGTAATAGTATATATCGTTATACGTTATAACGTAACACTATATAACGTTATACGTTATATGGTAATTCTATATAACGTTATACGTTATTACGTAATAGTATATATCGTTATACGTTATAACGTAACACTATATATCGTTTTACGATATATGGTAATGCTATATAACGTTATACGTTATACCGTAACAATATATAACGTTATACGTTATATGGTAATACTATATATCGTTATACGTTATAACGTAACACTATATAACGTTATACGTTATATGGAAATACTATATAACGATATACGTTATTACGTAATAGTATATATCGTTATACGTTATAACGTAACACTATATGACGTTATACGTTATATGGCAATACTATATAACAATATACGTTATAACGTAACAATATATAACGTTATACGTTATATGGTAATACTATATAACGATATACGCTATTACGTAATAGTATATACCGTTATACGTCATAACGTAACACTATATATCGTTTTACGATATATGTTAATGCTATATAGCGTTATACGTTATACCGTAACAATATATAACGTTATACGTTATATGGTAATACTATATAACGATATACGTTATTACGTAATAGTATATATCGTTATACGTTATAACGTAACACTATATATCGTTTTACGGTATATGGTAATGCTATATAACGTTATACGTTATAACGTAACACTACATAACGTTATACGTTATATGGTAATAGTATATATCGTTATACGTTATAACGTAACAATATATAACGTTATACGTTATATGGTAATACTATATAACGATATACGTTATTACGTAATAGTATATATCGTTTTACGTTATATGGTCATGCTACATAACGTTATACGTTATAACGTAACACTATATAACGTTATACGTTACATGGTAATAGTATATATCGTTATACGTTATAACGAAACCATATGTAACGTTATACGTTATATGGCAACAGTATATATCGTTATACGTTATAACGTAACAATATATAACGTTATACGTTATATGGTAATACTATATAACGATATACGTTGTTACGTAATAGTATATATCGTTATACGTTATATGGAAATACTATATAACGATATACGTTATTACGTAATAGTATATATCGTTATACGTTACAACGTAACAATATATAACGTTACACGTTATATGGTAATACTATATAACGATATACGTTATTACGTAATAGTGTATATCGTAATACGCTATATCGTAACACTATATATCGTTTTACGATATATGGTAGTGCTACATAACGTTATACGTTATAACGTAACACTATATAACGTTATACGTTATATGGTAATAGTATATATCGTTATACGTTATAACGTTGGAATATATAACGTTATACGTTATACGGTAATACTATATATCGTTATACGTTATAACGTAACAATATATAACGTTATACGTTATATGGTAATGCTATATAACGATATACGTTATTACGTAATAGTATATATCGTTATACGTTATATGGTAATGCTATATAACGATATACGTTATTACGTAATAGTATATATCGTTATACGTTACAACGTAACAATATATAACGTTATACGTTATATGGTAATACTATATAATGATATACGTTATTACGTAATAGTATATATCGTTATACGTTATAACGTAACACTATATATTGTTTTACGATATATGGTAATGCTGCATAACGTTATACGTTATAACGTAACACTATATAACGTTATACGTTATTACGTAATAGTATATATCGTTTTACGTTATATGGTAATGCCATATAACGTTATACGTTATAACGTAACACTATATAACGTTATACGTTATATGGTAATAGTATATATCGTTATACGTGATAACGTAACAATATATAACGTTATACGTTATATGGTAATAGTATATATCGTTATACGTTATAACGTAACAATATATAAGGTTATACGTTATATGGTAATACTATATAACGATATACGTTATTACGTAATAGTATATATCGTTTTACGTTATATGGTAATGCTATATAACGTTATACGTTATAACGTAACACTATATAACGTTATACGTTACATGGTAATAGTATATATCGTTATACGTTATAACGTAACACTATATAACGTTATACGTTATATGGAAATACTATATAACGATATACGTTATTACGTAATAGTATATATCGTTATACGTTATAACGTAACACTATATAACGTTATACGTTATATGGTAATTCTATATAACGTTATACGTTATTACGTAATAGTATATATCGTTTTACGTTATATGGTAATGCTATATAACGTTATACGTTATAACGTAACACTATATAACGTTATACGTTACATGGTAATAGTATATATCGTTATACGTTATAACGAAACCATATATAACGTTATACGTTATATGGTAATAGTATATATCGTTATACGTTATAACGTAACACTGTATATCGTTTTACGATATATGGTAATGCTATATAACGTTATACGTTATAACGTAACACTATATAACGTTATACGTTATATGGTAATACTATATATCGTTATACGTTATAACGTAACAATATCTAACGTTATACGTTATATGGTAATGCTATATAACGATATACGTTATTACGTAATAGTATATATCGTTATACGTTATAACGTAAGAATATATAACGTTATACGTTATATGGTAATACTATATATCGTTATACGTTATAACGTAACAATATATAACGTTATACGTTATATGGTAATGCTATATAACGATATTCGTTATTACGTAATAGTATATATCGTTATACGTTATTACGTAATAGTATATAATGTTACACTTTATATGGTAATACTATATAACGTTATACGTTATAACGTATCACTATATAACGTTATACGTTATATGGTAATACTATATAACGATATACGTTATTACGTAATAGTATATATCGTTATACGTTATAACGTAACACTATATGACGTTATACGTTATATGGCAATACTATATAACAATATACGTTATAACGTAACAATATATAACGTTATACGTTATATGGTAATACTATATAACGATTTACGCTATTACGTAATAGTATATACCGTTATACGTTATAACGTAACACTATATATCGTTTTACGATATATCTTAATGCTATATAACGTTATACGTTATACCGTAACAATATATAACGTTATACGTTATATGGTAATACTATATATCGTTATACGTTATAACGTAACACTATATAACGTTATACGTTATATGGTAATAGTATATATCGTTATACGTTATAACGTAACAATATATAACGTTATACGTTATATGGTAATACTATATAACGATATACGCTATTACGTAATAGTATATACCGTTATACGTCATAACGTAACACTATATATCGTTTTACGATATATCTTAATGCTATATAGCGTTATACGTTATACCGTAACAATATATAACGTTATACGTTATATGGTAATACTATATAACGATATACGTTATTACGTAATAGTATATATCGTTATACGTTATAACGTAACACTATATATCGTTTTACGGTATATGGTAATGCTATATAACGTTATACGTTATAACGTAACACTACATAACGTTATACGTTATATGGTAATAGTATATATCGTTATACGTTATAACGTAACAATATATAACGATATACGTTATATGGTAATACTATATAACGATATACGTTATTACGTAATAGTATATATCGTTTTACGTTATATGGTCATGCTACATAACGTTATACGTTATAACGTAACACTATATAACGTTATACGTTACATGGTAATAGTATATATCGTTATACGTTATAACGAAACCATATGTAACGTTATACGTTATATGGCAACAGTATATATCGTTATACGTTATAACGTAACAATATATAACGTTATACGTTATATGGTAATACTATATAACGATATACGTTGTTACGTAATAGTATATATCGTTATACGTTATATGGAAATACTATATAACGATATACGTTATTACGTAATAGTATATATCGTAATACGCTATATCGTAACACTATATATCGTTTTACGATATATGGTAGTGCTACATAACGTTATACGTTATAACGTAACACTATATAACGTTATACGTTATATGGTAATAGTATATATCGTTATACGTGATAACGTAACACTATATATCGTTTTACGATATATCTTAATGCTATATAACGTTATACGTTATACCGTAACAATATATAACGTTATACGTTATATGGTAATACTATATATCGTTATACGTTATAACGTAACACTATATAACGTTATACGTTATATGGTAATAGTATATATCGTTATACGTTATAACGTAACAATATATAACGTTATACGTTATATGGTAATACTATATAACGATATACGTTATTACGTAATAGTATATATCGTTTTACGTTATATGGTAATGCTACATAACGTTATACGTTATAACGTAACACTATATAACGTTATACGTTACATGGTAATAGTATATATCGTTATACGTTATAACGAAACCATATGTAACGTTATACGTTATATGGCAACAGTATATATCGTTATACGTTATAACGTAACAATATATAACGTTATACGTTATATGGTAATACTATATAACGATATACGTTGTTACGTAATAGTATATATCGTTATACGTTATAACGTAACACTATATATCGTTTTACGGTATATGGTAATGCTATATAACGTTATACGTTATAACGTAACACTACATAACATTATACGTTATATGGTAAGACTATATATCGTTATACGTTATAAAGTAACAATATATAACGTTATACGTTATATGGTAATGCTATATAACGATATACGTTATTACGTAATAGTATATATCGTTATACGTTACAACGTAACAATATATAACGTTATACGTTATATGGTAATACTATATAACGATATACGTTATTACGTAATAGTGTATATCGTTATACGTTATAACGTAACACTATATATCGTTTTACGATATATGGTAATGCTACATAACGTTATACGTTATAATGTAACACTATATAACGTTATACGTTATTACGTAATACTATATATCGTTTTACGTTATATGGTAATGCTATATAACGTTATACGTTGTAACGTAACAATATATAACGTTATACGTTATATGGTAATAGTATATATCGTTATACGTTATAACGTAACAATATATAACGTTATACGTTATGTGGTAATGCTATACAACGTTATACGTTATAACGTAACACTATATAACGTTATACGTTATATGGAAATACTATATAACGATATACGTTATTACGTAATAGTATATATCGTTATACGTTATAACGTAACACTATATAACGTTATACGGTATATGGTAATACTATATAACAATATACGTTATAACGTAACAATATATAACGTTATACGTTATATGGTAATACTATATAACGATATACGTTATTACGTAATAGTATATATCGTTATACGTTATAACGTAACACTATATAACGTTATACGTTATATGGTAATTCTATATAATGTTATACGATATTACGTAATAGTATATATCGTTTTACCTTATATGGTAATGCTATATAACATTATACGATATAACGTAACACTATATAACGTCATACGTTATATGGTAATAGTATATATCGTTATACGTTATAACGTAACAATATATAACGTTATACGATATATGGTAATACTATATAACGATATACGTTATTACGTAATAGTATATATCGTTTTACGTTATATGGTAATGCTATATAACGTTATACGTTATAACGTAACACTATATAACGTTATTCGTTACATGGTAATAGTATATATCGTTATACGTTATAACGAAACCATATATAACGTTATACGTTATATGGTAATGCTATATAACGATATACGTTATTACGTAATAGTATATATCGTTATACGTTATTACGTAATCGTATATATCGTTATACGTTATTACGTAATAGTATATATCGTTATACGTTACAACGTAACAATATATAACGTTATACGTTATATGGTAATACTATATAACGATATACGTTATTACGTAATAGTATATATCGTTATACGTTATAACGTAACACTATATATCGTTTGACGATATATGGTAATGCTACATAACGTTATACGTTATAACGTAACACTATATAACGTTATACGTTATATGGTAATACTATATATCGTTATACGTTATAACGTAACAATATCTAACGTTATACGTTATATGGTAATGCTATATAACGATATACGTTATTACGTAATAGTATATATCGTTATACGTTATTACGTAATAGTATATATCGTTATACGTTACAACGTAACAATATATAACGTTATACGTTATATGGTAATACTATATAACGACATACGTTATTACGTTACAGTATATATCGTTATACGTTATAACGTAACACTATATAACGTTATACGTTATATGGTAATAGTATATATCGTTATACGTCATAACGTAACACTATATAACGTTATACGTTATATGGTAATACTATATATCGTTATACGTTACAACGTAACAATATATAACGTTATACGTTATATGGTAATACTATATAACGATATACGTTATTACGTTACAGTATATATCGTTATACGTTATAACGTAACACTATATAACGTTATACGTTATATGGTAATAGTATATATCGTTATACGTCATAACGTAACACTATATAACGTTATACGTTATATGGTAATACTATATATCGTTATACGTTACAACGTAACAATATATAACGTTATACGTTATATGGTAATGCTATATAACGATATACGTTATTAGGTAATAGTATATATCGTTATACGTTACAACGTAACACTATATAACGTTATACGTTATATGGTAATACTATATATCGTTATACGTTATAACGTAACACTATATAACGTTATACGTTATATGGTAATAGTATATATCGTTATACGTTATAACGTAACAATATATAACGTTGTACGTTATATGGTAATAGTATATAACGTTATACGTTATAACGTAACAATATATAACGTTATACGTTATATGGTAATGCTATATAACGATTTACGTTATTACGTAATAGTATATATCGTTATACGTTATTACGTAATAGTATATATTGTTATACTTTATATGGTAATACTATATAACGTTATACGTTATATCGTATCACTATATAACGTTATACGTTATATGGAAATACTATATAACGATATACGTTATTACGTAATAGTATATTTCGTTATACGTTATAACGTAACACTATATAACGTTATACGTTATATGGTAATACTATATATCGTTATACGTTATAACGTAACACTATATAACGTTATACGTTACATGGTAATAGTATATATCGTTATACGTTATAACGTAACACTATATAATGTTATACGTTATATGGAAATACTATATAACGATATACGTTATTACGTAATAGTATATATCGTTATACGTTATAACGTAACACTATATAACGTTATACGTTATATGGTAATTCTATATAACGTTATACGTTATTACGTAATAGTATATATCGTTTTACGTTATATGGTAATGCTATATAACGTTATACGTTATAACGTAACACTATATAACGTTATACGTTACATGGTAATAGTATATATCGTTATACGTTATAACGAAACCATATATAACGTTATACGTTATATGGTAATAGTATATACCGTTATACGTTATAACGTAACACTGTATATCGTTTTACGATATATGGTAATGCTATATAACGTTATACGTTATAACGTAACACTATATAACGTTATACGTTATATGGTAATACTATATATCGTTATACGTTATAACGTAACAATATCTAACGTTATACGTTATATGGTAATGCTATATAACGATATACGTTATTACGTAATAGTATATATCGTTATACGTTATAACGTAAGAATATATAACGTTATACGTTATATGGTAATACTATATATCGTTATACGTTATAACGTAACAATATATAACGTTATACGTTATATGGTAATGCTATATAACGATATTCGTTATTACGTAATAGTATATATCGTTATACGTTATTACGTAATAGTATATAATGTTACACTTTATATGGTAATACTATATAACGTTATACGTTATAACGTATCACTATATAACGTTATACGTTATATGGTAATACTATATAACGATATACGTTATTACGTAATAGTATATATCGTTATACGTTATAACGTAACACTATATGACGTTATACGTTATATGGCAATACTATATAACAATATACGTTATAACGTAACAATATATAACGTTATACGTTATATGGTAATACTATATAACGATATACGCTATTACGTAATAGTATATACCATTATACGTTATAACGTAACACTATATATCGTTTTACGATATATCTTAATGCTATATAACGTTATACGTTATACCGTAACAATATATAACGTTATACGTTATATGGTAATACTATATATCGTTATACGTTATAACGTAACACTATATAACGTTATACGTTATATGGTAATAGTATATATCGTTATACGTTATAACGTAACAATATATAACGTTATACGTTATATGGTAATACTATATAACGATATACGTTATTACGTAATAGTATATATCGTTTTACGTTATATGGTAATGCTACATAACGTTATACGTTATAACGTAACACTATATAACGTTATACGTTACATGGTAATAGTATATATCGTTATACGTTATAACGAAACCATATGTAACGTTATACGTTATATGGCAACAGTATATATCGTTATACGTTATAACGTAACAATATATAACGTTATACGTTATATGGTAATACTATATAACGATATACGTTGTTACGTAATAGTATATATCGTTATACGTTATAACGTAACACTATATATCGTTTTACGGTATATGGTAATGCTATATAACGTTATACGTTATAACGTAACACTACATAACATTATACGTTATATGGTAAGACTATATATCGTTATACGTTATAAAGTAACAATATATAACGTTATACGTTATATGGTAATGCTATATAACGATATACGTTATTACGTAATAGTATATATCGTTATACGTTACAACGTAACAATATATAACGTTATACGTTATATGGTAATACTATATAACGATATACGTTATTACGTAATAGTGTATATCGTTATACGTTATAACGTAACACTATATATCGTTTTACGATATATGGTAATGCTACATAACGTTATACGTTATAATGTAACACTATATAACGTTATACGTTATTACGTAATACTATATATCGTTTTACGTTATATGGTAATGCTATATAACGTTATACGTTGTAACGTAACAATATATAACGTTATACGTTATATGGTAATAGTATATATCGTTATACGTTATAACGTAACAATATATAACGTTATACGTTATGTGGTAATGCTATACAACGTTATACGTTATAACGTAACACTATATAACGTTATACGTTATATGGAAATACTATATAACGATATACGTTATTACGTAATAGTATATATCGTTATACGTTATAACGTAACACTATATAACGTTATACGGTATATGGTAATACTATATAACAATATACGTTATAACGTAACAATATATAACGTTATACGTTATATGGTAATACTATATAACGATATACGTTATTACGTAATAGTATATATCGTTATACGTTATAACGTAACACTATATAACGTTATACGTTATATGGTAATTCTATATAATGTTATACGATATTACGTAATAGTATATATCGTTTTACCTTATATGGTAATGCTATATAACATTATACGTTATAACGTAACACTATATAACGTCATACGTTATATGGTAATAGTATATATCGTTATACGTTATAACGTAACAATATATAACGTTATACGATATATGGTAATACTATATAACGATATACGTTATTACGTAATAGTATATATCGTTTTACGTTATATGGTAATGCTATATAACGTTATACGTTATAACGTAACACTATATAACGTTATTCGTTACATGGTAATAGTATATATCGTTATACGTTATAACGAAACCATATATAACGTTATACGTTATATGGTAATGCTATATAACGATATACGTTATTACGTAATAGTATATATCGTTATACGTTATTACGTAATCGTATATATCGTTATACGTTATTACGTAATAGTATATAACGTTATACGTTACAACGTAACAATATATAACGTTATACGTTATATGGTAATACTATATAACGATATACGTTATTACGTAATAGTATATATCGTTATACGTTATAACGTAACACTATATATCGTTTGACGATATATGGTAATGCTACATAACGTTATACGTTATAACGTAACACTATATAACGTTATACGTTATATGGTAATACTATATATCGTTATACGTTATAACGTAACAATATCTAACGTTATACGTTATATGGTAATGCTATATAACGATATACGTTATTACGTAATAGTATATATCGTTATACGTTATTACGTAATAGTATATATCGTTATACGTTACAACGTAACAATATATAACGTTATACGTTATATGGTAATACTATATAACGATATACGTTATTACGTAACAGTATATATCGTTATACGTTATAACGTAACACTATATAACGTTATACGTTATATGGTAATAGTATATATCGTTATACGTCATAACGTAACACTATATAACGTTATACGTTATATGGTAATACTATATATCGTTATACGTTACAACGTAACAATATATAACGTTATACGTTATATGGTAATGCTATATAACGATATACGTTATTACGTAATAGTATATATCGTTATACGTTACAACGTAACAATATATAACGTTATACGTTATATGGTAATACTATATAACAATATACGTTATTACGTAATGGTATATATCGTTTTACGTTATATGGTAATACTATATATCGTTATACGTTATAACGTAACAATATATAACGTTATACGTTATATGGAAATACTATATAACGATATACGTTATTACGTAATAGTATATATCGTTATACGTTATAACGTAACACTATATAACGTTATACGTTATATGGTAATACTATATATCGTTATACGTTATAACGTAACACTATATAACGTTATACGTTATATGGTAATAGTATATATCGTTATACGTTATAACGTAACAATATATAACGTTGTACGTTATATGGTAATAGTATATAACGTTATACGTTATAACGTAACAATATATAACGTTATACGTTATATGGTAATGCTATATAACGATTTACGTTATTACGTAATAGTATATATCGTTATACGTTATTACGTAATAGTATATATTGTTATACTTTATATGGTAATACTATATAACGTTATACGTTATATCGTATCACTATATAACGTTATACGTTATATGGAAATACTATATAACGATATACGTTATTACGTAATAGTATATTTCGTTATACGTTATAACGTAACACTATATAACGTTATACGTTATATGGTAATACTATATATCGTTATACGTTATTACGTAACACTATATAACGTTATACGTTATATGGTAATAGTATATATCGTTATACGTTATAACGTAACAATATATAACGTTATACGTTATATGGTAATGCTATATAACGTTATACGTTATAACGTAACACTATTTAACGTTATACGTTATATGGAAATACTATATAACGATATACGTTATTAGGTAATAGTATATGTCGTTATACGTTTTAACGTAACACTATATAACGTTATACGTTATATGGTAATACTATATAACAATATACGTTATTACCTAATGGTATATATCGTTTTACGTTATATGGTAATACTATATATCGTTATACGTTATAACGTAACAATATATAACGTTATACGTTATATAGAAATACTATATAACGATATACGTTATTACGCAATAGTATATATCGTTATACGTTATTACGTAATAGTATATATCGTTATACGTTATAACGTAACACTATATAACGTTATACGTTATATGGTAATACTATATAACAATATACGTTATAACGTAACAATATATAACGTTATACGTTATATGGTAATGCTATATAACGATATACGTTATTACGTAATAGTATATATCGTTATACGTTATAATGTAACACTATATATCGTTTTACGATATATCTTAATGCTATATAACGTTATACGTTATACCGTAACAATATATAACGTTATACGTTATATGGTAATACTCTATAACGATATACGTTATTACGTAATACTTTATATCGTTATACGTTATATGGTAATGCTATATAACGATATACGTTATTACGTAATAGTATATATCGTTATACGTTACAACGTAACAATATATAACGTTATACGTTATATGGTAATACTATATAACGATATACGTTATTACGTAATAGTATATATCGTTATACGTTATAACGTCACACTATATATCGTGTGACGATATATGGTAATGCTACATAACGTTATACGTTATAACGTAACACTATATCACGTTATACGTTATATGATAATACTATATATCGTTAAACGTTATAACGTAACAATATATAACGTTATACGTTATATGGTAATACTATATAACGATATACGTTATTACGTAACAGTATATATCGTTATACGTTATAACGTAAAACTATATAACGTTATACGTTATATGGTAATTCTATATAACGTTATACGTTATTACGTAATAGTATATATCGTTTTACGTTATATGGTAATGCTATATAACGTTATACGTTATAGCGTAACACTATATAACGTTAAACGTTATATGGAAATAGTATATATCGTTATACGTCATAACGTAACACTATATAACGTTATACGTTATATGGTAATACTATATATCGCTATACGTTATAACGTAACAATATATAACGATATACGTTATATGGTAATGCTATATAACGATATACGTTATTACGTAATAGTATATATCGTTATACGTTACAACGTAACAATATATAACGTTATACGTTATATGGTAATACTATATAACGATATAAGTTATTACGTAATAGTATATATCGTTATACGTTATAACGTTACACTATATATCGTTTTACGATATATGGTAATGCTACATAGCGTTATACGTTATAACGTAACACTATATAACGTTATACGTTATATGGTAATACTATATATCGTTATACGTTATAACGTAAAACTATATAACGTTATACGTTATATGGTAATTCTATATAACGTTATACGTTATTACGTAATAGTATATATCGTTTTACGTTATATGGTAATGCTATATAACGTTATACGTTATAGCGTAACACTATATAACGTTAAACGTTATATGGAAATAGTATATATCGTTATACGTCATAACGTAACACTATATAACGTTATACGTTATATGGTAATACTATATATCGCTATACGTTATAACGTAACAATATATAACGTTATACGTTATATGGTAATGCTATATAACGATATACGTTATTACGTAATAGTATATATCGTTATACGTTACAACGTAATAATATATAACGTTATACGTTATATGGTAATACTATATAACGATATACGTTATTACGTATCAGTATATATCCTTATACGTTATAACGTAAAACTATATAACGTTATACGTTATATGGTAATTCTATATAACGTTATACGTCATAACGTAACACTATATAACGTTATACGTTATATGGTAATACTATATATCGTTATACGTTATAACGTAACAATATATAACGTTATACGTTATATGGTAATGCTATATAACGATATACGTTATTACGTAATAGTATATATCGTTATACGTTACAACGTAACAATATATAACGTTATACGATATATGGTAATACTATATAACGATATACGTTATTACGTAATAGTATATATCGTTTTACGTTATATGGTAATGCTATATAACGTTACACGTTATAACGTAACACTATATAACGTTATACGTTATAACGTAACACTATATAACGTTATACGTTACATGGTAATAGTATATATCGTTATACGTTATAACGAAACCATATATAACGTTATACGTTATATGGTAATAGTATATATCGTTATACGTTATAACGTAACAATATAAAACGTTATACGTTTTATGGTAATACTATATAACGATATTCGTTATTACGTAATAGTATATATCGTTATACGTTATAACGTAACACTATATATCGTTTTACGATATATGGTAATGCTATATAACGTTATACGTTATAACGTAACACTATATAATGTTATACGTTATAACGTAACACTATATAACATTATACGTTATATGGTAATACTATATATCGTTATACGTTATAACGTAACAGTATATAACGTTATACGTTATATGGTAATGCTATATAACGATATACGTTATTACGTAATAGTATATATCGTTATACGTTATTACGTAATAGTATATATCGTTATACGTTACAACGTAACAATATATAACTTTATACGTTATATGGTAATACTATATAACGATATACGTTATTACGTAATAGTATATATCGTTTTACGTTATAACGTAACACTATATATCGTTTTACGATATATGGTATTGCTACATAACGTTATACGTTATAACGTAACTCTATATAACGTTATACGTTATATGGTAATACTATATAACGTTATACGTTATATGGTAGTACTATATATCGTTATACGTTATAACGTAACAATATATAACGTTATACGTTATATGGTAATACTATATAACGATATACGTCATTACGTAACAGTATATATCGTTATACGTTATAACGTAACACTATATAACGTTATACGTTATCTGGTAATTCTATATAACGTTATACGTTATTACGTAATAGTATATATCGTTTTACGTTATATGGTAATGCTATATAACGTTATACGTTATAACGTAACACTATATAACGTTATACGTTATATGGTAATAGTATATATCGTTATACGTTATAACGTAACACTATATAACGTTGTACGTTATATGGTAATAGTATATATCGTTATACGTTATAACGTAACAATATATAACGTTATACGTTATATGGTAATGCTATACAACGTTATACGTTATAACGTAACACTTTATAACGTTATACGTTATATGGAAATACTATATAACGATATACGTTATTACGTAATAGTATATATCGTTATACGTTATAACGTAACACTATATAACGTTATACGTTATATGGTAATACTATATAACAATATACGTTATAACGTAATAGTATATATCGTTATACGTTATTACGTAATAGTATATATTGTTATACATTATATGGTAATACTATATAACGTTATACGTTATAACGTATCACTATATAACGTTATACGTTATATGGAAATACTATATAACGATATACGTTATTACGTAATAGTATATTTCGTTATACGTTATAACGTAACACTATATAACGTTATACGTTATATGGTAATAGTATATATCGTTATACGTTATAACGTAACACTATATAACGTTGTACGTTATATGGTAATAGTATATATCGTTATACGTTATAACGTAACAATATATAACGTTATACGTTATATGGTAATACTATATAACGATATACGTCATTACGTATCAGTAAATGTCGTTATACGTTATAACGTAACACTATATAACGTTATACGTTATATGGAAATACTATATAACGATATACGTTATTACGTAATAGTATATATCGTTATACGTTATAACGTAACACTATATAACGTTATACGTTATATGGTAATACTATATAACAATATACGTTATAACGTAACAATATATAACGTTATACGTTATATGGTAATACTATATAACGATATACGTTATTACGTAATAGTATATATCGTTATACGTTATAACGTAACACTATATATCGTTTTACGATATATCTTAATGCTATATAACGTTATACGTTATACCGTAACAATATATAACGTTATACGTTATATGGTAATACTATATATCGTTATACGTTATAACGTAACACTATATAACGTTATACGTTATATGGTAATTCTATATAACGTTATACGTTATTACGTAATAGTATATATCGTTTTACCTTACATGGTAATGCTATATAACGTTATACGTTATAACGTATCACTATATAACGTTATACGTTATATGGTAATAGTATATATCGTTATACGTTATAACGTAACAATGTATAACGTTATACTTTATATGGTAATACTATATAACGATAGACGTTATTACGTAATAGTATATGTCGTTATACGTTATAACGTAACACTATATAACGTTTTACGATATATGGTAATAGTATATATCGTTATACGTTATAACGTAACACTATATAACGTTATACGTTATATGGTAATACTATATAACAATATACGTTATTACCTAATGGTATATATCGTTTTACGTTATATGGTAATACTATATATCGTTATTCGTTATAACGTAACAATATATAACGTTATATGTTATATGGTAATGCTATATAACGATATACGTTATTACGTAATAGTATATATCGTTATACGTTATTACGTAATAGTATATATTGTTATACTTTATATGGTAATACTATATAACGTTATACGTTATAACGTATCACTATATAACGTTATACGTTATATGGAAATACTATATAACGATATACGTTATTACGTAATAGTATATTTCGTTATACGTTATAACGTAACACTATATAACGTTATACGTTATATGGTAATACTATATATCGTTATACGTTATTACGTAACACTATATAACGTTATACGTTATATGGTAATAGTATATATCGTTATTCGTTATAACGTAACAATATATAACGTTATACGTTATATGGTAATGCTATATAACGTTATACGTTATAACGTAACACTATTTAACGTTATACGTTATATGGAAATACTATATAACGATATACGTTATTACGTAATAGTATATGTCGTTATACGTTGTAACGTAACACTATATAACGTTATACGTTATATGGTAATACTATATAACAATATACGTTATTACCTAATGGTATATATCGTTTTACGTTATATGGTAATACTATATATCGTTATACGTTATAACGTAACAATATATAACGTTATGCGTTATATGGAAATACTATATAACGATATACGTTATTACGCAATAGTATATATCGTTATACGTTATTACGTAATAGTATATATCGTTATACGTTATAACGTAACACTATATAACGTTATACGTTATATGGTAATACTATATAACAATATACGTTATAACGTAACAATATATAACGTTATACGTTATATGGTAATACTATATAACGATATACGTTATTACGTAATAGTATATATCGTTATACGTTATAACGTAATACTATATATCGTTTTACGATATATCTTAATGCTATATAACGTTATACGTTATACCGTAACAATCTATAACGTTATACGTTATATGGTAATACTCTATAACGATATACGTTATTACGTAATACTATATAGCGTTATACGTTATAACGTAACACTATATATCGTTTGACGATATATGGTAATGCTACATAACGTTATACGTTATAACGTAACACTATATAACGTTATACGTTATATGGTAATACTATATATCGTTATACGTTATAACGTAACAATATCTAACGTTATACGTTATATGGTAATGCTATATAACGATATACGTTATTACGTAATAGTATATATCGTTATACGTTATTACGTAATAGTATATATCGTTATACGTTACAACGTAACAATATATAACGTTATACGTTATATGGTAATACTATATAACGATATACGTTATTACGTAACAGTATATATCGTTATACGTTATAACGTAACACTATATAACGTTATACGTTATATGGTAATAGTATATATCGTTATACGTCATAACGTAACACTATATAACGTTATACGTTATATGGTAATACTATATATCGTTATACGTTACAACGTAACAATATATAACGTTATACGTTATATGGTAATGCTATATAACGATATACGTTATTACGTAATAGTATATATCGTTATACGTTACAACGTAACAATATATAACGTTATACGTTATATGGTAATACTATATAACGATATACGTCATTACGTAACAGTATATATCGTTATACGTTATAACGTAACACTATATAACGTTATACGTTATCTGGTAATTCTATATAACGTTATACGTTATTACGTAATAGTATATATCGTTTTACGTTATATGGTAATGCTATATAACGTTATACGTTATAACGTAACACTATATAACGTTATACGTTATATGGTAATAGTATATATCGTTATACGTTATAACGTAACACTATATAACGTTGTACGTTATATGGTAATAGTATATATCGTTATACGTTATAACGTAACAATATATAACGTTATACGTTATATGGTAATGCTATACAACGTTATACGTTATAACGTAACACTTTATAACGTTATACGTTATATGGAAATACTATATAACGATATATGTTATTACGTAATAGTATATATCGTTGTACGTTATAACGTAACACTATATAACGTTATACGTTATATGGTAATACTATATAACAATATACGTTATAACGTAACAATATATTACGTTATACGTTATATGGTAATACTATATAACGATATACGTTATTACGTAATAGTATATAACGTTATACGTTATATGGTAATACTATATAACGATATACTTTATTACGTAATACTATATATCGTTATACGTTATAACGTAACACTATATATCGTTTTACGATATATGGTATTGCTACGTAACGTTATACGTTATAACGTAACACTATATAACGTTATACGTTATATGGTAATACTATATATCGTTATACGTTATAACGTAACAATATATAACATTATACGTTATATGGTAATACTATATAACGATATACGTCATTACGTATCAGTATATGTCGTTATACGTTATAACGTAACACTATATAACGTTATACGTTATATGGAAATACTATATAACGATATACGTTATTACGTAATAGTATATATCGTTATACGTTATAACGTAACACTATATAACGTTATACGTTATATGGTAATACTATATAACAATATACGTTATAACGTAACAATATATAACGTTATACGTTATATGGTAATACTATATAACGATATACGTTATTACGTAATAGTATATATCGTTATACGTTATAACGTAACACTATATATCGTTTTACGATATATCCTAATGCTATATAACGTTATACGTTATACCGTAACAATATATAACGTTATACGTTATATGGTAATACTATATATCGTTATACGTTATAACGTAACACTATATAACGTTATACGTTATATGGTAATTCTATATAACGTTATACGTTATTACGTAATAGTATATATCGTTTTACCTTACATGGTAATGCTATATAACGTTATACGTTATAACGTATCACTATATAACGTTATACGTTATATGGTAATAGTATATATCGTTATACCTTATAACGTAACAATATATAACGTTATACTTTATATGGTAATACTATATAACGATAGACGTTATTACGTAATAGTATATGTCGTTATACGTTATAACGTAACACTATATAACGTTTTACGATATATGGTAATAGTATATATCGTTATACGTTATAACGTAACACTATATAACGTTATACGTTATATGGTAATACTATATAACAATATACGTTATTACCTAATGGTATATATCGTTTTACGTTATATGGTAATACTATATATCGTTATTCGTTATAACGTAACAATATATAACGTTATATGTTATATGGTAATGCTATATAACGTTATACGTTATAAAGTAACACTATATAACGTTATACGTTACATGGTAATAGTATATATCGTTATACGTTATAACGTAACAATATATAACGTTATTTGTTATATGGTAATGCTATATAACGTTATACGTTATAACGTAACACTATATAACGTTATACGTTATATGGTAATACTATATATCGTTATACGTTATAACGTAACAATATATAACGTTATACGTTATATGGTAATGCTATATAACGATATACGTTATTACGTAAAAGTATATGTCGTTATACGTTATAACGTAACACTATATAACGTTTTACGATATATGGTAATAGTATATATCGTTATACGTCATAACGTAACAATATATAACGTTATACGTTATATGGTAATAGTATATATCGTTATACGTTATAACGTAACAATATATAACGTTATATGTTATATGGTAATGCTATATAACGTTATACGTTATAACGTAACACTATATAACGTTATACGTTATATGGTAATAGTATATATCGTTATACGTTATAACGTAACAATATATAACGTTGTACGTTATATGGTAATAGTATATAACGTTATACGTTATAACGTAACAATATATAACGTTATACGTTATATGGTAATACTATATAACAATATACGTTATCACGTAATGGTATATATCGTTTTACGTTATATGGTAATACTATATATCGTTATACGTTATAACGTAACAATATATAACGTTATACGTTATATGGAAATACTATATAACGATATACGTTATTACGTAATAGTATATATCGTTATACGTTATAACGTAACACTATATAACGTTATACGTTATAACGTAACACTATATAACGTTATACGTTACATGGTAATAGTATATATCGTTATACGTTATAACGAAACCATATATAACGTTATACGTTATATGGTAATAGTATATATCGTTATACGTTATAACGTAACAATATAAAACGTTATACGTTTTATGGTAATACTATATAACGATATTCGTTATTACGTAATAGTATATATCGTTATACGTTATAACGTAACACTATATATCGTTTTACGATATATGGTAATGCTATATAACGTTATACGTTATAACGTAACACTATATAATGTTATACGTTATAACGTAACACTATATAACATTATACGTTATATGGTAATACTATATATCGTTATACGTTATAACGTAACAGTATATAACGTTATACGTTATATGGTAATGCTATATAACGATATACGTTATTACGTAATAGTATATATCGTTATACGTTATTACGTAATAGTATATATCGTTATACGTTACAACGTAACAATATATAACTTTATACGTTATATGGTAATACTATATAACGATATACGTTATTACGTAATAGTATATATCGTTATACGTTATAACGTAACACTATATATCGTTTTACGATATATGGTATTGCTACATAACGTTATACGTTATAACGTAACTCTATATAACGTTATACGTTATATGGTAATACTATATAACGTTATACGTTATATGGTAGTACTATATATCGTTATACGTTATAACGTAACAATATATAACGTTATACGTTATATGGTAATACTATATAACGATATACGTCATTACGTAACAGTATATATCGTTATACGTTATAACGTAACACTATATAACGTTATACGTTATCTGGTAATTCTATATAACGTTATACGTTATTACGTAATAGTATATATCGTTTTACGTTATATGGTAATGCTATATAACGTTATACGTTATAACGTAACACTATATAACGTTATACGTTATATGGTAATAGTATATATCGTTATACGTTATAACGTAACAATATATAACGTTATACGTTATATGGTAATGCTATACAACGTTATACGTTATTACGTAATAGTATATATCGTTATACGTTACAACGTAACAATATATAACGTTATACGTTATATGGTAATACTATATAACGATATACGTTATTACGTAACAGTATATATCGTTATACGTTATAACGTAACACTATATAACGTTATACGTTATATGGTAATAGTATATATCGTTATTCGTTATAACGTAACAGTATATAACGTTATACGTTATATGGTAATGCTATATAACGATATACGTTATTACGTAATAGTATATATCGTTATACGTTATTACGTAATAGTATATATCGTTATACGTTACAACGTAACAATATATAACTTTATACGTTATATGGTAATACTATATAACGATATACGTTATTACGTAATAGTATATATCGTTATACGTTATAACGTAACACTATATATCGTTTTACGATATATGGTATTGCTACATAACGTTATACGTTATAACGTAACTCTAAATAACGTTATACGTTATATGGTAATACTATATAACGATATACGTTATTACGTAATAGTATATATCGTTATACGTTATAACGTAACACTATATAACGTTATACGTTATATGGTAATACTATATAACAATATACGTTATAACGTAACAATATATAACGTTATACGTTATATGGTAATACTATATAACGATATACGTTATTACGTAATAGTATATATCGTTATACGTTATAACGTAACACTATATATCGTTTTACGATATATCTTAATGCTATATAACGTTATACGTTATACCGTAACAATATATAACGTTATACGTTATATGGTAATACTATATATCGTTATACGTTATAACGTAACACTATATAACGTTATACGTTATATGGTAATTCTATATAACGTTATACGTTATTACGTAATAGTATATATCGTTTTACATTACATGGTAATGCTATATAACGTTATACGTTATAACGTATCACTATATAACGTTATACGTTATATGGTAATAGTATATATCGTTATACGTTATAACGTAACAATATATAACGTTATACTTTATATGGTAATACTATATAACGATAGACGTTATTACGTAATAGTATATGTCGTTATACGTTATAACGTAACACTATATAACGTTTTACGATATATGGTAATACTATATATCGTTATACGTTATAACGTAACACTATATAACGTTATACGTTATATGGTAATTCTATATAACGTTATACGTTATTACGTAATAGTATATATCGTTTTACATTACATGGTAATGCTATATAACGTTATACGTTATAACGTATCACTATATAACGTTATACGTTATATGGTAATAGTATATATCGTTATACGTTATAACGTAACAATATATAACGTTATACTTTATATGGTAATACTATATAACGATAGACGTTATTACGTAATAGTATATGTCGTTATACGTTATAACGTAACACTATATAACGTTATACGTTATATGGTAATACTATATAACAATATACGTTATTACCTAATGGTATATATCGTTTTACGTTATATGGTAATACTATATATCGTTATTCGTTATAACGTAACAATATATAACGTTATATGTTATATGGTAATGCTATATAACGATATACGTTATAAAGTAACACTATATAACGTTATACGTTACATGGTAATAGTATATATCGTTATACGTTATAACGTAACAATATATAACGTTATTTGTTATATGGTAATGCTATATAACGTTATACGTTATAACGTAACACTATATAACGTTATACGTTATATGGTAATACTATATATCGTTATACGTTATAACGTAACAATATATAACGTTATACGTTATATGGTAATGCTATATAACGATATACGTTATTACGTAAAAGTATATGTCGTTATACGTTATAACGTAACACTATATAACGTTTTACGATATATGGTAATAGTATATATCGTTATACGTCATAACGTAACAATATATAACGTTATACGTTATATGGTAATAGTATATATCGTTATACGTTATAACGTAACAATATATAACGTTATATGTTATATGGTAATGCTATATAACGTTATACGTTATAACGTAACACTATATAACGTTATACGTTATATGGTAATAGTATATATCGTTATACGTTATAACGTAACAATATATAACGTTGTACGTTATATGGTAATAGTATATAACGTTATACGTTATAACGTAACAATATATAACGTTATACGTTATATGGTAATACTATATAACAATATACGTTATCACGTAATGGTATATATCGTTATACGTTATATGGTAATAGTATATATCGTTATACGTTATAACGTAACAATATCTAACGTTATACGTTATATGGTAATGCTATATAACGATATACGTTATTACGTAATAGTATATATCGTTATACGTTATTACGTAATAGTATATATCGTTATACGTTACAACGTAACAATATATAACGTTATACGTTATATGGTAATACTATATAACGATATACGTTATTACGTAACAGTATATATCGTTATACGTTATAACGTAACACTATATAACGTTATACGTTATATGGTAATAGTATATATCGTTATTCGTTATAACGTAACAGTATATAACGTTATACGTTATATGGTAATGCTATATAACGATATACGTTATTACGTAATAGTATATATCGTTATACGTTATTACGTAATAGTATATATCGTTATACGTTACAACGTAACAATATATAACTTTATACGTTATATGGTAATACTATATAACGATATACGTTATTACGTAATAGTATATATCGTTATACGTTATAACGTAACACTATATATCGTTTTACGATATATGGTATTGCTACATAACGTTATACGTTATAACGTAACTCTATATAACGTTATACGTTATATGGTAATACTATATAACGATATACGTTATTACGTAATAGTATATATCGTTATACGTTATAACGTAACACTATATAACGTTATACGTTATATGGTAATACTATATAACAATATACGTTATAACGTAACAATATATATAACGTTATACGTTATATGGTAATACTATATAACGATATACGTTATTACGTAATAGTATATATCGTTATACGTTATAACGTAACACTATATATCGTTTTACGATATATCTTAATGCTATATAACGTTATACGTTATACCGTAACAATATATAACGTTATACGTTATATGGTAATACTATATATCGTTATACGTTATAACGTAACACTATATAACGTTATACGTTATATGGTAATTCTATATAACGTTATACGTTATTACGTAATAGTATATATCGTTTTACATTACATGGTAATGCTATATAACGTTATACGTTATAACGTATCACTATATAACGTTATACGTTATATGGTAATAGTATATATCGTTATACGTTATAACGTAACAATATATAACGTTATACTTTATATGGTAATACTATATAACGATAGACGTTATTACGTAATAGTATATGTCGTTATACGTTATAACGTAACACTATATAACGTTTTACGATATATGGTAATACTATATATCGTTATACGTTATAACGTAACACTATATAACGTTATACGTTATATGGTAATTCTATATAACGTTATACGTTATTACGTAATAGTATATATCGTTTTACATTACATGGTAATGCTATATAACGTTATACTTTATAACGTATCACTATATAACGTTATACGTTATATGGTAATAGTATATATCGTTATACGTTATAACGTAACAATATATAACGTTATACTTTATATGGTAATACTATATAACGATAGACGTTATTACGTAATAGTATATGTCGTTATACGTTATAACGTAACACTATATAACGTTATACGTTATATGGTAATACTATATAACAATATACGTTATTACCTAATGGTATATATCGTTTTACGTTATATGGTAATACTATATATCGTTATTCGTTATAACGTAACAATATATAACGTTATATGTTATATGGTAATGCTATATAACGTTATACGTTATAAAGTAACACTATATAACGTTATACGTTACATGGTAATAGTATATATCGTTATACGTTATAACGTAACAATATATAACGTTATTTGTTATATGGTAATGCTATATAACGTTATACGTTATAACGTAACACTATATAACGTTATACGTTATATGGTAATACTATATATCGTTATACGTTATAACGTAACAATATATAACGTTATACGTTATATGGTAATGCTATATAACGATATACGTTATTACGTAAAAGTATATGTCGTTATACGTTATAACGTAACACTATATAACGTTTTACGATATATGGTAATAGTATATATCGTTATACGTCATAACGTAACAATATATAACGTTATACGTTATATGGTAATAGTATATATCGTTATACGTTATAACGTAACAATATATAACGTTATATGTTATATGGTAATGCTATATAACGTTATACGTTATAACGTAACACTATATAACGTTATACGTTATATGGTAATAGTATATATCGTTATACGTTATAACGTAACAATATATAACGTTGTACGTTATATGGTAATAGTATATAACGTTATACGTTATAACGTAACAATATATAACGTTATACGTTATATGGTAATACTATATAACAATATACGTTATCACGTAATGGTATATATCGTTTTACGTTATATGGTAATACTATATATCGTTATACGTTATAACGTAACAATATATAACGTTATAAGTTATATGGAAATACTATATAACGATATACGTTATTACGTAATAGTATATATCGTTATACGTTATAACGTAACACTATATAACGTTATACGTTATATGGTAATACTATATATCGTTATACGTTATAACGTAACAATATATAACGTTATATGTTATATGGTAATGCTATATAACGTTATACGTTATAACGTAACACTATATAACGTTATACGTTATATGGTAATACTATATATCGTTATACGTTATAACGTAACAATATATAACGTTATAAGTTATATGGAAATACTATATAACGATATACGTTATTACGTAATAGTATATTTCGTTATACGTTATAACGTAGCACTATATAACGTTATACGTTATATGGTAATACTATATATCGTTATACGTTATTACGTAACACTATATAACGTTATACGTTATATGGTAATAGTATATATCGTTATTCGTTATAACGTAACAATATATAACGTTATACGTTATATGGTAATGCTATATAACGTTATACGTTATAACGTAACACTATTTAACGTTATACGTTATATGGAAATACTATATAACGATATACGTTATTACGTAATAGTATATTTCGTTATACGTTATAACGTAACACTATATAACGTTATACGTTATATGGTAATACTATATATCGTTATACGTTATTACGTAACACTATATAACGTTATACGTTATATGGTAATAGTATATATCGTTATTCGTTATAACGTAACAGTATATAACGTTATACGTTATATGGTAATGCTATATAACGATATACGTTATTACGTAATAGTATATATCGTTATACGTTATTACGTAATAGTATATATCGTTATACGTTACAACGTAACAATATATAACTTTATACGTTATATGGTAATACTATATAACGATATACGTTATTACGTAATAGTATATATCGTTATACGTTATAACGTAACACTATATATCGTTTTACGATATATGGTATTACTACATAACGTTATACGTTATAACGTAACTCTATATAACGTTATACGTTATATGGTAATACTATATAACGTTATACGTTATATGGTAGTACTATATATCGTTATACGTTATAACGTAACAATATATAACGTTATACGTTATATGGTAATACTATATAACGATATACGTCATTACGTAACAGTATATATCGTTATACGTTATAACGTAACACTATATAACGTTATACGTTATCTGGTAATTCTATATAACGTTATACGTTATTACGTAATAGTATATATCGTTTTACCTTACATGGTAATGCTATATAACGTTATACGTTATAACGTATCACTATATAACGTTATACGTTATATGGTAATAGTATATATCGTTATACGTTATAACGTAACAATATATAACGTTATACGTTATATGGTACTAGTATATATCGTTATACGTTATAACGTAACAATATATAACGTTATAAGTTATATGGTAATACTATATAACGATATACGTTATTACGTAATAGTATATATCGTTATACGTTATAACGTAACACTATATATCGTTTTACGATATATGGTTATGCTATATAACGTTATACGTTATAACGTAACACTATATAACGTTATACGTTATAACGTAACACTATATACGTTATACGTTATATGGTAATACTATATATCGTTATACGTTATAACGTAACAATATATAACGTTATACGTTATATGGTAATGCTATATAACGATATACGTTATTACGTAATAGTATATATCGTTATACGTTATAACGAAACACTATATATCGTTTTACGACATATGGTAATGCTACATAACGTTATACGTTATAACGTAACACTATATAACGTTATACGTTACATGGTAATAGTATATATCGTTATACGTTATAACGAAACCATATATAACGTTATACGTTATATGGTACTAGTATATATCGTTATACGTTATAACGTAACAATATATAACGTTATAAGTTATATGGTAATACTATATAACGATATACGTTATTACGTAATAGTATATATCGTTATACGTTATAACGTAACACTATATATCGTTTTACGATATATGGTAATGCTATATAACGTTATACGTTCTAACGTAACACTATATAACGTTATACGTTATAACGTAACACTATATAACGTTATACGTTATAACGTAACACTATATAACGTTATACGTTATAACGTAACACTATATAACGTTATACTTTATATGGTAATACTATATATCGTTATACGTTATAACGTAACAATATATAACGTTATACGTTATATGGTAATGCTATATAACGATATACGTTATTACGTAACAGTATATATCGTTATACGTTATAACGTAACACTATATAACGTTATACCTTATATGGTAATACTATATAACGATATACGTTATTACGTAATAGTATATATCGTTATACGTTATAACGTAACACTATATATCGTTAAACGATATATGGTAATGCTACATAACGTTATACGTTATAACGTAACACTATATAACGTTATACGTTATATGGTAATAGTATATATCGTTATACGTCATAACGTAACACTATATAACGTTATACGTTATATGGTAATACTATATATCGTTATACGTTATAACGTAACAATATATAACGTTATACGTTATATGGTAATGCTATATAACGATATACGTTATTACGTAATAGTATATATCGTTATACGTTACAACGTAACAATATATAACGTTATACGTTATTTGGTAATACTATATAACGAAATACGTTATTACGTAATAGTATATATCGTTATACGTTATAACGTAACACTATATATCGTTTTACGATATATGGTAATGCTACATAACGTTATACGTTATAACGTAACACTATATAACGTTATACGTTATATGGTAATAGTATATATCGTTATACGTTATAACGTAACAATATATAACGTTATAGGTTATATGGTAATAGTATATATCGTTATACGTTATAACGTAACAATATATAACGTTATACGTTATATGGTAATGCTATATAACGTTAAACGTTATAACGTAACAATATATAACGTTATACGTTATATGGTAATAGTATATATCGTTATACGTTATAACGTAACAATATATAACGTTATACGTTATATGGTAATACTATATATCGTTATACGTTATAACGTAACACTATATAACGTTATACGTTATATGGTAAGAGTATATATCGTTATACGTTATAACGTAACAATATATAACGTTATACGTTATATGGTAATACTATATAACGATATACGTTATTACGTAATAGTATATATCGTTTTACGTTATATGGTAATGCTATATAACGTTATACGTTATAACGTAACACTATATAACGTTATACGTTATAACGTAACACTATATAACGTTATACGTTATAACGTAACACTATATAACGTTATACGTTACATGGTAATAGTATATATCGTTATACGTTATAACGAAACCATGTATAACGTTATACGTTATATGGTAATAGTATATATCGTTATGCGTTATAACGTAACAATATATAACATTATACGTTATATGGTAATACTATATAACGATATACGTTATTACGTAATAGTATATATCGTTATACGTTATAACGTAACACTATATATCGTTTTACGATGTATGGTAATGCTATATAACGTTATACGTTATAACGTAACACTATATAACGTTATACGTTATATGGTAATACTATATATCGTTATACGTTATAACGTAATAGTATAAATCGTTATACGTTACAACGTAACTATATATAACGTTATACGTTATATGGTAATACTATATAACGATATACGTTATTACGTAATAGTATATATCGTTATACGTTATAACGAAACACTATATATCGTTTTACGACATATGGTAATGCTACATAACGTTATACGCTATAACGTAACACTATATAACGTTATACGTTATTACGTAATAGTATATATCGTTTTACGTTATATGGTAATGCTATATAACGTTATACGTTATAACGTAACACTATATAACGTTATACGTTACATGGTAATAGTATATATCGTTATACGTTATAACGAAACCATATATAACGTTATACGTTATATGGTACTAGTATATATCGTTATACGTTATAACGTAACAATATATAACGTTATACGTTATATGGTAATACTATATAACGATATACGTTATTACGTAATAGTATATGACGTTATACGTTATAACGTAACACTATATATCGTTTTACGATATATGGTAATGCTATATAACGTTATACGTTATAACGCAACACTATATAACGTTATACGTTATAACGTAACACTATATACGTTATACGTTATATGGTAATACTATATATCGTTATACGTTATAACACAACAATATATAACGTTATACGTTATATGGTAATGCTATATAACGATATACGTTATTACGTAATAGTATATATCGTTATACGTTACAACGTAACAATATATAACGGTATACGTTATATGGTAATACTATATAACGATATACGTTATTACGTAATAGTATATATCGTTATACGTTATAACGTAACACTATATATCGTTTTACGATATATGGTAATGCTACATAACGTTATACGTTATAACGTAACACTATATAACGTTATACGTTATATGGTAATAGTATATATCGTTATACGTTATAACGTAACAATATATAACGTTATAGGTTATATGGTAATAGTATATATCGTTATACGTTATAACGTAACAATATATAACGTTATACGTTATATGGTAATGCTATATAACGTTAAACGTTATAACGTAACAATATATAACGTTATACGTTATATGGTAATAGTATATATCGTTATACGTTATAACGTAACAATATATAACGTTATACGTTATATGGTAATACTATATATCGTTATACGTTATAACGTAACACTATATAACGTTATACGTTATATGGTAAGAGTATATATCGTTATACGTTATAACGTAACAATATATAACGTTATACGTTATATGGTAATACTATATAACGATATACGTTATTACGTAATAGTATATATCGTTTTACGTTATATGGTAATGCTATATAACGTTATACGTTATAACGTAACACTATATAACGTTATACGTTATAACGTAACACTATATAACGTTATACGTTACATGGTAATAGTATATATCGTTATACGTTATAACGAAACCATGTATAACGTTATACGTTATATGGTAATAGTATATAACGTTATACGTTATAACGTAACAATATATAACGTTATACGTTATATGGTAATGCTATATAACGATATACGTTATTACGTAATAGTATATATCGTTATACGTTATTACGTAATAGTATATAATGTTATACTTTATATGGTAATACTATATAACGTTATACGTTATAACGTATCACTATATAACGTTATACGTTATATGGAAATACTATATAACGATATACGTTA